>NW_023270387.1:41503778-41601011 GCF_011800145.1 Mirounga leonina
TGTGACAATGTGTAATGTCAAAAGAGAAGAGAGAACCATTTTTTTTTTGTAAATTTGTTTATTTTTTAAATGATTTTATTTATTTGAGAGAGAGAGCACGAGCAGGGGAGGGGAGGGACAGAGGGAGAGGGAGAAGCAGACTCCCTGCTGAACAAGGAGCCCAACTAGGGGCTGGATCCTGGGACTCCAGGGTCATGACCTGAGCCTAAGGCCGATGCTTAACCAACTGAGCCACCCGGTGCCCCAAAGAGA
This sequence comes from Mirounga leonina, assembly GCF_011800145.1. Lineage (NCBI taxonomy): Eukaryota > Metazoa > Chordata > Mammalia > Carnivora > Phocidae > Mirounga > Mirounga leonina. Next base: position 41,504,031 of record NW_023270387.1, read on the forward strand.
GAAACATTTGATAGATTACTTTTGGTTACACAACCATGCTACATGTATACATGCTCAATGCATACAGCCAAATTTACTTATCTTAATGCCTCACATATTACTTTAAGAAGATCCCCTCCTCAGAGTCTACCTTTTTTTAAAACAAAAGTTGACCTACTTTAAACTAAATGTTTCATAGTTTTTCACATCTTATCCACGACCTTCATTTTGAAAAATTTAAAGCAATTCATTTTATTTCTTCAATCAACCCTGATGCATTCAAGAAATTAATGATAAAAAAGAGTCTAGTAATATACTCATAATTCAATCAGACTCATTATCTAGAATTCCAGTTCTCTATGAAATGATATATACCTCAAGTCAAAACGGTTATCAGCAGTAAATGACGGTTTTGTTTTAAAATACATATTTTTTCTTGACTTGCGATAGGGCTACATCTGAATAAACCCATTATAATTTGAAAATATCATAAGTTGAAAACACATTTAATACAACTAACCTACTGAACATCATAGCTTAGCCTCTCCTACCTTAAAAGTGCTCAGAACACTTACATCTACAACTGGGCCAAATCATCTAACACAAAGTCCATTGTATAATGAAGTGTTGAATAGGGCCACCTGGGTGGATCAGTCCGTTAAGCCTCTGCCTTCAGCTTTGGTCATGATCCCAGGGTCCTGGGATTGAGTCCCGCATCAGGCTCCCTGCTCAGCAGGATGTCTGCTTCCCCCTCTATTCCTCCTCACTGCTCGTGATCTCTCTCTCTCTCTCACACTCTCTCTCTCAAATAAAATAAAAATAAAGTGTTGAATATCTCATGTAATGTATTGAATATTGTAGTGAAGGTGAGAAACAGAATGGTTGCATGGCTGCAAATGGTTGTAAGTGCATCAGTGGGACTGCCATGGTTGCTGGCTGACTGGGAGATGTGGTTAATTCTGCTGCTGCCCAGCATCACCAGAGTGTCTTACGGCATATTGGCAGCCCATGAAAAAAACCAAAACACAAAATTCAAGGTTTAGTTTCTACTGGGTGTGAATTGCTTTCTCATCATTTTAAAGTCAAAAAATCATTAAGTCCCACCACCTTAAGTTGGGGACTATCCATAAATTGATTTCACTGCACTGAAAAGGGTCCTTATTTTCATGTTCCATGGATGCAGAGAGCCTTCTCCTACCTAAACTTCCTCATATGGAAAAATATCAGTTTTCCATAGGTCTTTTTTTTTTCTATTTTTTATTCTTATGTTAATCCCCATACATTACATCATTAATTTTAGATGAAGTGTTCCATGATTCATTGTGCATAACACCCAGTGCTCCATGCAGAATGTGCCCTCCTCAATACCCACCACCAGACTAACCCATTCTCCCACCCCCCTCCCCTCTAGAACCCTGTTTGTTTTTCAGAGTCCATCGTCTCTCATGGTTCGTCTACCCCTCCGATTTCTCCCGCTTCATTCTTCCCCTCCTGCTACCTTCTTCTTCTTTGTTTTTTCTTAACATATATTGCATTATTTGTTTCAGAGGTACAGATCTGAGATTCAAAAGTCTTGCACAATTCACAGTGCTTACCAGAGCACATACACTCCCCGGTGTCTATCACCCAGTCACCCCATCGCTCCCACCCCACCCCCCACTCCAGCAACCCTCAGTTTGTTTCCTGCGATTAAGAATTCCTCATATCAGTGAGATCATATGATACATGCCTTTCTCTGTTTGACCTATTTCATTCAACATAATACCGTCCAGTTCCATCCACGTTGTTGCAAATGGCAAGATCTCATTCCTTTTGATGGCTGCATAATATTCCATTGTATATATATCACATCTTCTTTATCCATTCATCTGTCAGTGGACATCTTGGCTCTTTCCACAGTTTGGCTATTGAGGACATTGCTGCTATAAACATTGGGGTGCACATACCCCTTCGGATCCCTACTTTTGTATCTTTGGGGTAAATACCCAGTAGTGCAATTGCTGGATCATATGTAGCTCTATTTTCAACTTTTTGAAGAACCTCCATACTGTTTTCCAGAGTGGCTGCACCAGCTTGCATTCCCACCAACAGTGTAGGAGGGTTCCCCTTTCTCCGCATCCCCGCCAACATCTGTCGTTTCCTGACTTGTTAATTTTAGCCATTCTGACTGGTGTGAGGTGGTATCTCATTGAGGTTTTTATTTGGATTTCCCTGATGCCGAGCGATATTGAGCACTTTTTCATGTGTCTGTTGGCCATTTGGATGTCTTCTTTGGAAAAATGTCTGTTCATGTCTTCTGCCCATTTCTTGATTGGATTCTTTGTCCTTTGGGTGTTGAGTTTGATGAGTTCTTTATAGATTTTGGATACTAGCCCTTTATCTGATATGTCATTTGCAAATATCTTCTCCCATTCTGTCGGTTGTCTTTTGGTTTTGTTGACTGTTTCCTTTGCTTTGCAAAAGCTTTTGATTTTGATGAAGTCCCAATAGTTCATTTTTGCCCTTGCTTCCCTTGCCTTTGGCGATGTTTCTAGGAAGAAGTTGCTTCGGCTGAGGTTGAAGAGGTTGCTGCCTGTGTTCTCCTTTAGGATTTTGATGGACTCCTGTCTCACATTTAGGTCTTTCAACCATTTGGAGTCTATTTTTGTGTGTGGTGTAAGGAAATGGTCCAGTTTCATTCTTCTGCATGTGGCTATCCAATTTTCCCAACACCATTTGTTGAAGAGACTGTCTTTGTTCCATTGGACATTCTTCCCTGCTTTGTCAAAGATGAGTTGACCATAGAGTTGAGGGTCCATTTCTGGGCTCTCTATTCTGTTCCATTGATCTATGTGTCTGTTTTGGTGCCAGTACCATGCTGTCTTGATGACGACAGCTTTGTAATAGAGCTGGACGACGGGAATTGTGATGTCACCGGCTTTGCTTTTCTTCTTCAACATTCCTCTGGCTATGCGGGGTCTTTTCTGGTTCCATAAAATTTTAGGATTATTTGTTCCATTTCTTTGAAAAAAGTGGATGGTATTTTGATGGGGATTGCATTGAATGTGTACATTGCTCTAGGTAGGATTGACATCTTCACAGTATTTGTTCTTCCAATCCATGAGCATGGAACGTTTTTCCATTTCTTTGTGTCTTCCTCAATTTCTTTCATGAGTATTTTATAGTTTTCTGAGTACAGATCCTTTGTCTCTTTGGTTAGATTTATTCCTAGGTATCTTATGGTTTTGGGTGCAATTGTAAATGGGATCGACTCCTTAATTTCTCTTTCTTCTGTCTTGTTGTTGGTGTATAGGAATGCCACTGACTTCTGTGCATTGATTTTATATCCTGCCACTTTACTGAATTCCTGTATGAGTTCTAGCAGTTTTGGGGTGGAGTCTTTTGGGTTTTCCACATAAAGTATCATATCATCTGCAAAGAGTGAGAATTTGACTTCTTCTTTGCCAATTTGGATGCCTTTGATTTCTTTTTGTTGTCTGATTGCTGTGGCTAGGACTTCCAATACTATGTTGAACAGCAGTAGTGATAGTGGACATCCCTGCCGTGTTCCTGACCTTAGGGGGAAAGCTCTCAGTTTTTCCCCATTGAGAATGATATTCACTGTAGGTTTTTCATAGATGGCTTTTATGATATTGAGGTATGTACCCTCTATGCCTATACTCTGAAGAGTTTTGATCAAGAAAGGATGCTGTCCTTTTCAAAAGCTTTTTCTGCATCTATTGAGAGGATCATATGATTCTTGTTCTTTCTTTTGTTAATGTATTGTATCACATGGATTGATTTGCGGATGTTGAACCAACCTTGCAGCCCAGGGATAAATCCCACTTGGTCATGGTGAATAATCCTTTTAATGTACTGTTGGATCCTATTGGGTAGTATTTTGGTGAGAATTTTTGCATCCATGTTCATCAGGGTTATTGGTCTGTAATTCTCCATTTTGATGGGGTCTTTGTCTGGTTTTGGGATCAAGGTAATGCTGGCCTCATAAAATGGGTTTGGTAGTTTTCCTTCCATATCTATTTTTCCACCAGTTTCAGAAGAATAGGTATGAATTCTTCTTGAAATGTTTGGTAGAATTCCCCTGGGAAGCCTTCTGGCCCTGGGCTTTTGTTTTCTGGGAGATTTTTGATGACTGCTTCAATTTCCTTAGTGGTTATAAGTCTTTTCAGGTTTTCTATTTCATCCTGGTTCAGTTTTGGTAGTTGATACATCTCTAGGAATGCCTCCATTTCTCCCAGGTTATCTAATTTGCTGGCATAGAGTTGCTCATAAGAGGTTCTTATAATTGTTTGTATTTCTTTGGTGTTGGTTGTGATCTCTCCTCTTTCATTCATGATTTTGTTGATTTGGGTCGTTTCTCTTCTCTTTTTGATAAGTCTGGCCAGGGGTTTATCAATCTTGTTAATTCTTTCAAAGAACCAGCTCCTAGTTTCGTTGATCTGTTCTACTGTTCTTTTAGTTTCTATTTCATTGATTTCTGCTCTGCTCTTTATTATTTCTCTTCTCCTGCTGGGTTTAGGCTTTATTTGCTGTTCTTTCTCCAGCTCCTTTAGGTGTAGGGTTAGGTTGTGTACTTGAGACCTTTCTTGTTTCTTGAGAAAGGCTTATATTGCTATATACTTTCCTCTTAGGACTGCCTTTGCTGCATCCCAAAGATTTTGAACCATTGTGTTTTCACTTTCATTGGTTTCCATGTATTTTTTAAATTCTTCTTGAATTTCCTGGTGGACCCATTCATTCTTCAGTAGGATGCTCTTTAGCCTCCATGTATTTGAGTTCTTTCCGACTTTCCTCTTGTGATTGAGTTCTAGTTTCAAAGCACTGTGGTCTGAAAATAGGCAGGGAATGATCCCAATCTTTTGGTACCGGTTGAGACCTGATTTATGACCTAGGATGTGATCAATTCTGGAGAATGTTCCATGGGCACTAGAGAAGACTGTGTATTCCATTGCTTTGGGGTGGAATGTTCTGAATATGTCTGTGAAGTCCATTTGGTCCAGTGTGTCATTTAAGGTCTTTATTTCCTTGTTGATCTTTTGCTTAGATGATCTGTCCATTTCAGTAAGGGGGGTGTTAAAGTCCCCCACTATTATTGTATTGTTGTCGATGTGTTTCTTTGCTTTGTTATTAATTGCCTTATATAATTGGCTGCTCCCATGTTAGGGGCATAGATATTTACAATTGTTAGAACTTCTTGTTGGATAGATCCTTTAAGTAGGATATAATGTCCTTCCTCATCCCTTAGTATAGTCTTTGGTTAAAATCTAATTTGTCTGATATAAGGATTGCCACCCCAGCTTTCTTTTGGTGTCCATTAGCATGGTAAATGGTTTTCCACCCCCTCACTTTCAATCTGGGGGTGTCTTTGGGTCTAAAATGAGTCTCTTGCAGACAGCATATCGATGGGTCTTTTTTTTGAATCCAGTCTGATAGCCTGTGTCTTTTGATTGGGGCATTGAGCCCATTTACATTCACGGTAACTATTGAAAAATAGGAATTTAGTGCCATTTTATTGCCTGTAAGGTGACTGTTACCGTATATTGTCTGTGTTCCTTTCTGGGTATGTTGCTTTTAAGCTCTCTCTTTGCTTAGAGGACACCTTTCAAGATTTCCTGTAGGGCTGGTTTTGTGTTTGCAAATTCCTTTAGTTTTTGTTTGTCCTGGAAGCTTTTTATCTCTCCTTCAATTTTCAGTGACAGCCTAGCTGGATAGAGTATTCTTGGCTGCATATTTTTCTCATTTAGTGCTCTGACTATATCCTGCCAGTCCTTTCTGGCCTGCCAGGTCTCTGTGGATAGGTCTGTTGCCAGTCTAATGTTTCTACCCTTGTAGGTTACATATCTCTTCTCCCGAGCTGCTTTCAGGATTTTCTCTTTGTCTATGAGACTCGTAAGTTTTACTCTTAGATGTCGGGTGTTGACCTATTTTAATTGATTTTGAGAGGGGTTCTCTGTGCTTCCTGGATATTCATGCCTGTTTCTTTCCCCAAATTAGGGAAGTTCTCTGCTATAATTTGCTCCATTATACCTTCTGCCCCTCTCTCTCTTTCTTCTTCTTCTGGGATCCCAATTATTCTAATGTTGTTTCGTCTTATGGTATCGCTTATCTCTCGAATTCTGCCCTCGTGATCCAGTAGTTGTTTATCTCTCTTTTTCTCAGCTTCTTTATTTTCCATCATTTCATGTTCTATATTACTGATTCTCTCTTCTGCCTCATTTATTCTAGCAGTTAGCACCCCCATTTTTTATTGCACCTCATTAATAGCCTTTTTGATTTCTACTTGGTTGGATTTTAGTTCTTTCACTTCTCCAGAAAGGGTTTCTCTAATAACTTCCATATTTTTTTTAAGCCCAGCTAGTATCTTTAAAGTGATGATTCTGAACTCTAGATCTGACATCGTACTCATGTCCGTATTGAGTAGGTCCCTGGCAGTTGGTACTACCTCTTGTTCTTTTTGTTGAGGTGATTTTTTCCGTCTTGTCATTTTGTGCAGAGGAGAATAGATTAATGAGAGAACAAAATGCTAGCAGAGTAACAACGTCCCCAGAAAATATACTCTAAACAAATCAGAAAAGACCTGAAGCAGTGGGAAAAGAAAGGGAAAGAGAGAAAAAAGAGAAAGAAAAAAAAAAGAAAAAGAAAAAGATAAAGATAAAAACAAAAACAAACAAAACAAAACAACAACAACTAACAAACAAAAAAACCAGAATGTGATCAAATATGATCAGGCTGGTATATAGATCAGTGCCACACACTAGATTTGGGGTGTATTTTGGTCTTTTAGAAGAAAGTGCCTCCCAAAATTTTAAAGAAAGAAAAACTTATATATGTACAAAAATAAAGATTGATATGATGAAGGGATGGATTATGACTGTAAAGATGGAAATTATAAAAAAATTTATAAAAGGAATTGATAAGAAGTTGTTTGAAAAAATAAAGAAGAGGATTTAAGAAAAGAAAAAAGAAAAAAAAAGGGAGAGGATGTGATCAGGCAGGGGAATAGAAAACACCATATACTAGAGATTTAGGGTATATTTTAATATGTTAGAAGAAACTATCTCAAAATTTTAAAGAGAGAACAACTTATATATATAAGCCAAAAATACGGGTAACTAGTATGAAGGGATAGAATATGACTCTAAAAATGAAAAATAAAAATGTTTTTTTTAAAAAAAGGGATTGATAAGATGTTGGTTGAAAAAGGGAAAAAGAAAAATTCAAAAAGAATAAAAAAGAAAAAAAGACATTTAAAAAAAAAATTAACTTTGAAAGACTAAAGAATCATGGTAAAAAAGCCATGATTTCTATGTGCAGTATTCCTCTAGCGATGGAGTTCTGCCGTTCTCATTGATCGGTAAACTGCTCTTGGCTGGCTGTTCTCGCTGATCTTCTGGGGAGGGGCCTGTTGCTGTGGTTTCCAAAGTCTCTGCTGGAGGCGGAATTGCCCCGCCCTTGCCCCCTCCCGGCTAAGTCATCTGCTTGGGTTTGCTCTCCAGGGCTTTTGTTCCCTGTGAGCTTTCCGTACAGCTTTGGAGGCGGAGAGTGAAAATGGTGGTCTCCCAATCTCCGCCGCGGAGGAGCCGAGAACTTGGGCCCCGCTCCTCAGTGAGCCCCCAGACAAAAGCCGTCAGTCACTCCTGTCTCCCCGGTCTCTGGCTGCACTCCGTACTCACCTGGCCTGTGACCGTGCATTTCTATCTCTGGCACCCGACCCCGGGGGGAGCCTCCAAACCCAGCAGATCCCTGTGGTGCACTCCCACGCAGCTCCTCCCAGGGGAGGAAGGTGAGTCTCCCCGGATCTGCCGCTTGTTGAGTCCCTGCTGAAGGAGCAGTGGCCCGACTGTGCCGGGGATCACGGTTTATGGCAACCCTGAGCTGAGAGCCCGCGCCTGATCTCCACTTCTGCAGCCGGCTTCCCTGCTCCATTACCTGGGAGCTCTGCCACACTCAGGCACCCCCGGTCTTTCTGTGACCCCGAGGGTCCTGAGACCACACTCTCCCGGAGGGTTCCACCCCCCGCTTAGCCACCAGAGTGACGTCCCTCAGCGGAGCAGACTTTCAAAAGTTCCAATTTTGTGCTCCGCGGCTCTATCACTTGCCAGAAGTGGCTGACGGAGGCCCCTCCCCCGCCGTCTATCCTCCCGAATAGCGCCTCGGATTCACTTCTCCGCACGTCCTACCTTCCAGAAAGTGGTCGCTTTTCTGTTCAGAGTTGTTGCTATTCCTTTCTTCGATCCCCTGTTGGGTTTGTAGGTGTTCAGAATGGTTTGATCCCTATCCAGCTGAATTCCTGAGAGGAGATGAAATCCAGGTCTCCTACCTCTTCGCCATCTTGCTCCGCCCCCTCCATAGGTCTTTCTAAACACTTGACAATCTATCTCTGAAAACTGAAATCTAAGCCTGAAACTGAAAACTGAGGAGACATTTTAAATACTCAACCTAACAATGAGAGTTTCTGGAATAATTGAGCATAGTGAATAGACTGGCATTCTATATGATTTGTTATACAAACATGTACTTAAATATGTACATACAGATAGCATAACATGAGTAGCTTGGTAGGCATTGGTAGATGAATTACTGTCTATGGAAAACTAATACAATTAGCATCTATTTATTGCATTACCTACAGAACTGCAAGCTATCTGGTGACAATTGTTTTCTGTAACTCACAGTGTCATATGATCAATCAAAGTACACAAAAATAACAGAAAAAAATAATCATATTAATTCATAAAACAAATACAAAGAAAGATTGCATCTATATAATGGAGTAAATTTAACGTAATGAAATCATTTTTACTATTAAATTCTTTGGGAACAACTTAAATACATATGGATTAACTTTCCTATTTTTAAGAGAAAATAACAGGAGTTGCTTTCGTGAATATGGAGTACTCACCTGTGGACGCTGTTAATGGAGTTTTCCATTCTTTATAAGTAAAGTGTTTCTATTAAAGTCAGTTCAAGGAGCGGGTGCTCACCTTTCAATAGCAGTAAATTTCTAGTCTTCCCAGCCCAGTCAACTCCAAACACCAGGAATGTGGAGAGGAATGAACTTGGCTCTTTGCCTGATGTTTTATATTCCCCAAAGACCACACCCATTTTCCCAAAATGATTAAGTTATCAAACCTTGGGAAAGGTGTTGGGTACATGATTAGATTTTTGCAGAGTGGAAGACAGACCTTGATGCAGAAGACTGATTGGAAACCTTCTTAAACCTACTTAATCAAACTGCCACATCCAAGCTCTAGTGAGAAGCCATGACTTGAGCTAACCTATGTGATCCACAGACCTGTTGTTTTTAAAATAAATGACCCCCCAAATAAATAAATAAAATGAACACCCCAAATATAAACTTTTTATCTGCTTTTAATTAACTAAATTACAACCCTAATTCCATCAACCCATTACTGTGTACTATATTTGGTTATCTGTCTGGAGGTCAGGAAGCTCCAAGATCTTGGCCACAAAGGTCCATCACTACCTTGTGTCATCTAGTGTCCCCCGGGTGTGAGATCCTCCCATGAAGGGGATGCTGAACCCTGGTGCAAAGTCAGCTTCCCTCTCACTTGTCCAGTGCATGAGGAACTTCCAAATCAGACCTGTCAGGCAGGTACTGCCCAATACCTTTGGATAAGAGATCTCTGATTCCTTTGAGTGCTGTCCATTCCTAGGGATTCTAGGATGCTGTCCAAGGTAGGAGCATTCCACACTGCACTCCAAGTGCCTGGGACCAGATCCCCTAAGAATTCATTCTGGAAACAAATGTGACCTAAGCCTTCAAAACTGTCAAAGCGCCAGCCACCTTCTGTCTCCACTGTCACTACCAGGCACGTGGCAGAGTAGGGACCCCGGTTTTGGCCCAGCACTTGGCTAAAGCCGGCAGCCTGGGCTCCCGAAAGGTGGTCCCGCGTGTGTCTAGAAGATGCAGGATTTAGAGCCACTGAGGCCAGAACAGGAGGAAAAAGGAACTTTGAACTTTTAAAATACACAGTAGTAAGGTGTGGTGGGAGCTGCAAGAGATTTCTTCCAGTCTCCCAGCTGTAGCTTCCAGAATTGTTGGAGAGCCACAGTAGAGCTGCCAAGAGCCTCCTTGCATGACCTGCTCAACTGCAGCGCCCTTGATCCCTGTGGGGGGGCACGTGGCTCCCTGTGACACAAGCGCTGACACAACAGGCATCCCTGGTCTCCAGGCTCTCGCACTGCCACCTCTGGCCTCCTGCTCACCCTTCAGCCTCCAGGTGAACTTGGGGGAAGATTGGAGCCAGCGCACCCAAACCTGCCTAGACACTGCCCTGACCTGAACTCACATAGAGCCTCTCATACCATTGCTCCCCCACCTCCTGCAAATTTCTCTCTGCTCAGCCAGGAGAGTTGCTCCACCTCATTACCAAAACTTAATATATTAATATTTTAAATGCTCATCCAATGGCAGTGATTGTCATTTTAATTTTATGTCTCTAACTATGAATGAGGTGAGAATATTTTCATATTTATTGCTTATTTTTTCTGTGAAGTAATATTTTCAGATGTTTTTCTTAGGGGAAAAGCCCTGTCTTATTTTTCTTCCAGATTGGAAGAATTCTTTACATATATTGGATACTCATCCTTTACTAGCTTTATCCCTTACAGTATTTTTCTCTCAGTATTTCACTTCCAGTAGAGTGTCTTTTGAGAACAGAAATCCTTAAAATTTTTGCAGTTAAATTGATCAGTATTTACCCTATTTGAATTGCGCTTGTAGTTTCTTCATGAGAAAATCCATTTCTAACACAGAATCAAAAAGATTTTCTTATATTCGCTTCTTTTAAAATGATGAATTTACTTTTTCATCTTGAGCGTATCTGGAATTAATTTTTGTGAACTATCACAGCATATTCACTGGAGAGTTTCTCTTTTTTAATCCATTGACAATGCCCGCCCGTTCAGTCAACAACAAGGATCCATACATTAAGTGAGTCTTAGGCTTTCTGTTTGGTTTCCGTGCGTTTTTTGTCTTTCCCCATACCAATGTCCCACTTCTTAATTGCTAGGGTCATGAGACCATAACATCTGCCACTGATATCTCAGAATGCCTAATGATGTTTTAAGCCATAAAAGGATACTCCTCAAATATTACTAACATTCATATCTAGTACAAAATTTATATGTATGAAAAATTTGTATGGCTAAATATCTAGCACATATTTGCAAGTAACAAGTTGAAATTTTCTCATTCTATTTCCAGAATTTGAAATACACCCAAAAATAACACCTAAAAATCTGATTGCAATGCCTTTTCTGAATAATCTTCAAGAAAGTAAATTAAACTTGTTACTTTTTCACATACCTATCTATGGAGTGGTTTTTTTCAGTATTGTCTGTTTCCTGTATTTTTCAAGATATAGAAGGGAATTTTTTCCCTCTGTTTAAGCAGTCCACAATTCAAGAAATATGATTGTGTATCTTCCATGAAAATAATCTATTATCCATTTTATTTTTGAAATCATGAACATTCTCTTTAAGATCTTAATCTCCTCTATTATACTTTATTAATTGAAGAATATTTAATCAATGCTACTGAAACAAATTGTGTCTAGTGATATCCTACCTCTCAGGTGTGAGAAATTTACTCAAGCTTTGTATCTGTAAACCAGCCACATTTAGTGTTTCTCAAACCTGAGAATTCATCTGAATTACCTGGAATGACTGATAAACCACAGATTTCAGCCCCCCACATGCAACATTTTTTAAAGATTTTATTTATTTATTTGAGAGAGAGCACACGAGCCAGGGGAGGGACAGAGAAGCAGACTCCCCATGGAGAAGGGGACCTGTCATGGAACTTGATCCCTGGACTCCAGGACAATGACCTGAGCTGAAGGCACATGCTTAACCTACCGAGCCACTCAGGCACCCCACATGCAACATTCTTGATTCCATAATCTTGGGTGTGGGCCAAGAATTGGCATTTCACACAAAGCTCAGGTGATTATGATGCTGGGGAAACTGAATGAAACTTTGAAAAGCATGGGATAAATCCCTTCTTCATCCTCTATTATCCTCAAAATTTTCTATCCCCATTGGTCCATCTGTGTCATTTTCAGTGGTTGATAGCATTTCTTCTAATGGTTATTCTTGATTATTAAACACAAATGTCTGGAATCACATGTATTTCAAAACTATCTCCCTTTCAGAAATGGAATATGGCAAACGGAATATATATTATGTAAACTGTAGCAAATATTATTGAGTAGCATACTGTAATCAAACCCTACTGCCAATAAGGCAACCATCTCACTCATTTATTAAATGAATCACCCATCAAATATTTGTTAAGTGCATGTTCTCTCTTAGACACTCTCTTATCTGCTGGCGATATGTCAGTGAACACTTTCTTTCTCGCAACTTACACTATTGTAAAAGAAATGGCCAAATATTTAGAGTTCATATAAAAAAAGGCCTATCTTGGTCCTGAGAATCAGTGGAGATTCACCTGAAAAACAGATATTTTTTCTTCTGAGGGTGAATTGATGGGTAGGATACACTAGATGAAGAGGTGGGAGAAGAAGGTTTCAGTTTGACATGGGCATTGTAGATAGCCGAGTCTGTCTGTGATGAGCAAACTCTGTTCCTACACTAGACCATTAAGTTGTTCCATTGGTCTATGTGTCTGTTTTTGTGTCAGTACCATGCTGTCTTGGTGATCATGGCTTTGTAATATAGCTTGAAATCAGGCAGCATGATGCCCCCAGCTTTGTTTTTGTTTTTCAACATTTCCTTGGTGATTCGGGGTCTTTTCTGATTCCATACAAATTTTAGGATTGTTTGTTCCAGCACTATGAAAAATGTCATTGGAACTTTGATTGGGATGGCATTGAAGGTATAGATTTCTCTGGGCAGCATAGACATTTTAACAATGTGTATTCTTCTGATCCATGAGCATGGAATGTTTTTCCATCTTTTTGTGTCTTCAATTTCTTTCATGAGTGTTCTATAGTTCCTAGAGGATAGATCCTTTACCTCTTTGGTTAGGTTTATTCCAAGGTATCTTATGGTTTTTGGTGCTACTATAAATGGAATCATTTCTCTAATTTCTCTTTCTACAGTTGCATTGTTAGTGTATAAGAAAGCAACTGATTTCTGTGCATTGATTTTGTATCCTGCCACATTACTGAATTGCTGTATGAGTTCTAGTAATTTGGGGGTGGAGTCTTTTGGATTTTCCACATAAAGTATCATGTCATCTGCAAAGAGAGAGAGTTTGACTTCTTCTTTGCCAATTTGAATACTTTTATTCCTTTTTGTGGTCTGATTGCTGTTGCTAGGACTTCTAGTACTATGTTGAACAATAGTGGGCATCCTTGTCGTGTTCCTGATCTTAAGGGAAAGGCTCTCAGCTTTTCCCCATTGAGGATGATATTTGCTGTGGGTTTTTCATAGATGGATTTTATGAACTTGAGGAATATTCCCTCTATCCCTATACTCTGAAGAGTTTTAATCAAGAAAGAATGCTGTATTTTGTCAAATGTTTTTTCTGCATCAATTGAGAGGACCATATGGTTCTTCTCTCTCCTCTTATGAATGTGATCTATCACATTGATTGATTTGTGAATGTTGAACCACCCTTGCATCCCAGGTTAAATCCCACTTGGTTGTGGTGGATGATCCTTTTAAAGTATTGTTGGATCCTATTAGCTAGGATTTTGTTGAGAATTTTGGAATCCATGATCATCAGGGATATTGGTCCAAAATTCTCCTCTTTGATGGGGTCTTTGCCTGGTTTAGGCATTAAGGTAATGCTGGCCTCATACAGTGATTCTGGAAGCTTTCCTTCTGTTTCTATTTTTTGAAACAGCTTCAGGAGAATAGGTATTATTTCTTCTTTGAATGTTTGGTAGAATTCCCCAGGGAATCCATCAGGCCCTGGACTCTTGTTTCTTGGGAGGTTTTTGATCACTGCGTCAATCTCGTTACTGGTTGGCCTATTCAAGTTGTCAATTTCTTCCTGTTTTGGTCTTGGTAGTTTATAGGTTTCCAGGAAGGCATCCATTTCTTCCAGGTTGCTCAATTTATTGGCATATAGTTGTTGATAATAATTTCTAATAATTGTTTCTATTTCCTTGGTGACTAACGTCTTCACCTCTCCCCTTTCATTCATAATTTTATTAATTTGGGTCCTTTCTCTTTTCTTTTGGATAAGTCTGGCCAGTGGTTTATCGATCTTATTAATTCTTTCAAAGAACCAGCTTCTAGTTTCGTTGATCTGATCTACTGTGTTTCTGGTTTCTAATTCATTGATCTCTGCTCTAATATTGATTATTTCTCTTCTAATGTGTGGCTTAGGCATCATTTGTTGCTTTTTCTCTAGTTCTTTAAGGTGTAAAGTTAGTTGTTGAATTCGGGATTTTTATATTTTTTTGAGTGAGGCTTGGATGGCTATGTATTTCCCCCTTAGGACTGCCTTTGCAGTATCCCATAGGTTTTGGACCAATGTGTTTTCGTTCTCACTGGTTTCCATGTATTGCTTAAGTTCTTCTTTGATTTCCTGGTTGACCCAAACATTCTTGAGCAGAGTGGTCTTTAGCTTCCAAGTGTTTGAATTTCTTCCGAATTTTTTCTTGTGATTGAGTTCCAGCTTTAAAGCATTATGGTCCGAGAATATGCAGGGAATAATCTCAATCTTTTGGTATCGGATGAGACCTGATTTGTGACCAGTATGTGGTCTATTCTGGAGAAAGTTCCATGCGCGCTCAAGAAGAATGAGTATTCTGTTGTTTTAGGGTGGAATGTTCTGTAAATATCTATGAGGTCCATCTGGTCCAGTGTGTCATTCAAAGCTCTTGTTTGTTGATTTTCTGCTTAGATGATCTGTCTATTGCTGAGAGTGGAGTATTGAGGTCTCCCCCAATGAACATATTGTTATCAATATGATTCTTTATTTTGGTTAACAGTTGGCTTGTGTAGATGGCTGCTCCCATGTTGGGGGCATAGATATTTACAATTGTTAGATCTTCTTGTTGGATATACCCTTTAAGAATGATATAGTGTCCTTCTATGTCTCTAACTACAGTCTTTAGCTTAAAATCTAATTTGTCTGATATAAGAATTGCTACCCCAGCTTTCTTTTGAGGTCCGTTGGCATGGAAGGTGGATCTCCATTCCTTCACTTTCAGTCTGGATGTATCTTTAGGTTCAAAATGAGTCTCTTGTAGACAGCATATGGATGGGTCCTGTCTTTTTATCCAATCTGCAACCCTGTGCCGTTTTATGGGAGCATTTAGGTCATTCACGTTGAGAGTGATCATTGAAAGATATGAATTTATTGTCATCATGTTGCCTGTGAAGTCCTTGTTTCTATAGACTGTCCCTGTAAATTTCTGTTCTATATCACTCTTGGTGTCTTTCTCCTTTTATAGAACCCCCTTAATATTTCTTGCAGGGCCGGCTTAGTGGTCACATATTCTTTCAGTTTCTGTCGGTCTTGGAAGCTCTGCATCTCTCCATCTATTCTAAATGACAGCTTTGCTGGATAAAGTATTCTTGGCTGCATGTTCTTCTCGTTTAGTACCCTGAATATGTCTTGCTAGCCCTTTCTGCCTTGCCAGGTCTCTGTGGATAAGTCTGACGTTATTCTGATGTTCCTGCCTCTGTATGTAAGGAATCTCTTCCCCCTAACTGCCCTTAAGATGGTTTCCTTGGTTCTAAAATATGCGAGTTTTACTATGACATGCCGGGGCATTGGTCTGTTCTCCTTGATCTTGGGAGGGGTCCTCTCTGCCTCTAGGTCACGAATGTTTGTTTCATTCCCCAGATTAGGGAAGTTCTCAGCTACGATTTGCTCAAATACATCTTCTAGTCCTCTCTCTCTCTCCACCCCCTCAGGGATTCCAATAATTCTGACATTGGGACATTTCATGGTGTCACTATTTGTCTAATTCTGTTTTCATGGATTTTGAGCTGTTTCTCCCAAGCCTCCTCTTTTTCTTTCTTTTCTATCAAATGGTATTTTAGATCACTATTTCATTCTTCTGCTTTGTTTACCCTAGCTGTTGTTGTATCTAGATTATACTGGATCTCATTGATAGCATTTTTAAGTTCTGCCAGTTCAGCTTTCATTTCTGCCCTTAGAGACTCTATGTTGCCATTAATCGATTTCTCCATTCTAGCTATCCTCTTCATAACTTTTACCCTGAAGTCCATTTCTAACATCTAGGTTATATCTGTATCCATTTGTAAATCGGTGGCAGAAGTCACAGTCTCTGAGTCTTTCCTATTTTGGGGGCTCCTCCTCTTAGTCATTCTGTTGAGGGGTGGTTGAGGGAATGTACAGAGTCCAAATTATTGACCACAACCCAAGCAAGATGCACCTGTTTTATAGGGACCTTAGAGTTGTCAGTATCTTGTTCCCCAGCCTGTCTTCTGGGGGAGGGGCCTGCCATGCTGTTACTCAGGCAAACCTGTTTGGACAGAATTGCCCTGCCCCCTGTGTGTGTGGGGGGGGTGATGGGTTCAATGAAAACCAGTTTTGGGGGGCTTTTGTTCTCTGGCGGCTTTCCCTGGTGGTTTTCCACATCTCTTTCTCTTTTGAGAGTCAGAGCAGAAGAAATTGTTTCCAACCCTCTGCCTCAGATCAGAGAAATCGAAGTCTGTTCTTCAGTGGGCTCTCCAGGCCACACTATCTCCATTTCTATCTGTGCTGCTATAAACTACAGCGTCCTGGGTTGTGCATCCCTCTGCAGTGCTCCCAGTCCTCGCCTCCAGGTCGGGGCACACCTCTGTCCTTTGTGCTTCTAAAACCACCAGCCACCCTCAGTTCCCATGCACAGCCCCACTGCTCCAGGTTTCAGTCTGGGGGGCTGCCCTAAAGTCCTTTCCCTGCTGCTACCAATCTGCGAGTCTGTGCCTGTCCCCAGCTCAGGAGGCTTTTGCTCACTGGTGGTGCAGGATCCCCACAGCTCCCTCTTGCTTCCATTTATCTTCGGGTATCTGCCTGTGGAATCAAGGCTCCCAGCTTCATACCTTGAAACCCACCACCTGTGATATTCTGTTTGTAGAAATCCAGATATATCTTCTTACATCTCAGGTTGATTTCATGGGTGTTCAGAGTGGTCTGGTAGATATCCTGCTCAATTCTGGGGACTGGTTGGAATAGGGTCCCCTACTCCTACACCATCTTTTCCCTTTGGAAGAAATAAGTATTTCATCATCTTGGAAATACTTTCTGACTTAGTCATTTTGATTGAAATTCTTTGGTACAAAGTCTGTCTTATATTCCCTAGAAGTATATTTTCCTTCTGTCACTACCTCTACTTCTTGGGGAAAACTATTTCTTTGTGTATTAGTCTTTTCCTTGTAGATTATGGATCCATTGTTAGCTAGGAAGACCACAGAGCTGAAGTGCCAGACTCATCACAAGTCATGATATCCACATGACATCAGTAGTGATATTAAATTCGATCATTTAGTTAAGGCACTGTTTGCCAGGTTCCTTCCTGTAAAGTTACTAATACTCTCCTTTCCTACTTTGTTCTTTATAATTAAGTCACCAAATCCAGAGCAGACTTTCATAGACTTTCCAATCATTAGAATTATAATGCTTTAGTGAATATCTATTACATTTCCTTGTGTTGTTTGGTGCTTATTAAAAGTAGTTGAAAAGGAATTGAGAGTTGCTTCACAGGACAGGTACTAACTTGTGTGCTAAAATAGCATACTAGTTTGTGGAAATGCTCTTTATTTTACACTCTAGTTAACCCTAAATATTATCAACATTTTTTTATTTTTTAAATTTAATACCTAAACATTTTATTTTCCAAACTAACAGGGGAATATGGAAATGCTATAAGTGCCTAATAATGATTTTTCCCTTAGCATGTGTGGTATGGATTACACGGGATACTTCATTTATGAATTTGTTCATCATATTTGCCTGTTTCTTTCTAATAGGTAATTAGTATTTATCTATTGATTTGCATTATATTATTTTCTACCTACTGTTATTTGCCTACTACTTTGGTAAAGTTTTTGCTTTGTTCATGAAGGCTTGTATTTTACAAAACATACAGAAAATTGCAAATTTTAGAAGTGTCCATAAAAATGATTCCTGAGAAGGAAGGAATTTTGGCAAAAGGGTTATAGATTTATAGTCCCATGTTCAAGACTAACTTTACTGAGGAGAAATAAATACCAGGCTGCATTCCATTGACATGAGAAATATGCAAATAGTTGCTCATGTTCTCCTTATCACAGGTTCAAATGTGGGATCCCTTATAGACAGAATTTATAGGAAGCGGTACAACATGCTAAATGAACATTTTCCTCTTTATATGCGTCCCTGCGAATTAACTATTCATTTTCTATGCTAGTTCTGAAAAAGTTTTCTTGAAACATTGGCATGATACTGAAAGTTGGCCCTCGTTGTAGTTTATGAGGAAAAACAAGGGTCTGAGTGTTTCAGATACTGCACTTTGAGCAGAGGATGATATTAACAAGCTCTTGTTTCAGCCAAGATGTGATGAGTGACTAGAGTTTAGAGAAATGATAATGTCTGTCAGATACTTGCATCTAGCCAACTAGGTCAGACTTGAAGAGAAGACTAAGCACCTCTCCTTTGACTTATTAAACTGAGACATATACCACTGCATTTCTTCTACCCCAGCCTGGTTCAAATCTGCAAGTAAAACACATTGCTCAGAATGCAGAGGAGCCTTGGAAACACTGTGCTAAGTGAGAGAAACCAAATACAAAAAAACCCCACACATTATGTGACCAATTTGAATGAAGTGTACATAATAGACAAAAATCCATAAAGACTCAAGGTAGTGTTAGGGTTGAGGAGGAAAGGGAAGGTGATCAGGGAGTAAATATTAATGGGTTTTTGTTTTTTTGGGGGGGTGATGGAAATGTCCTGGGATTAAATAGTTATGACAGTTGCACAATTCTTTGGATATGACCAAAAACCACTGAATTATGTACTTTAAAGGAATGACTTTAATGGTATGCAAATTTTATCTCACTAAACTGTTATTAAAAAAGAGGAAAAGGCATTGATTATATTCCAGAAAATACTCCAAAATAAACAATTTTTATTAAAAGAAAACTTAATAAACAAATTTATAATTCAACGTGGTTATACCATTTTATAAACATACAATAGTTCTGTTGTCTTAAGTCACAGTGTTCTTAAAGACCACTATTATCCTGTGGCCTCACATGAAAAGGTTTCAGGACAGGAATTCCCTCAGACAAGGGAATTCATCAAATAAATGCTCATGAAACTTGATTTTTCAGGGGGCACCTAAACAAAGGAAAGGCTTCAGAGGGAAAGAGGAGAGAGGAGGGAAACTATATATGAGGGAACCTTTGTAAACATCATAGAAGCTCACAGTTCCATTGTTATAATCCAGAAACACTCCAATCTGACCCAGAGGCCGTTTCACATACTGAATTAGGGGTGGGCAGTTTGTGGAGAGACCATAACGATTGTTTATCTTCAAAGAAAACAGAAGAAATGCTTCCACAGGATGAATAATGCCATCATTATCACTGGTCAAGGAATCTTTACAGACTCCCAGAATCCAATTTGGGGAGCATGTGACATCCACCTCCCAGTAACGCTGACCAGAGGTAAAGACCTGAGGTCTCAGAGCTGCAAAGCTCTTGGCACCCTGGGACTCTCTGGATATGGCTTCATGGGTGACTCCAAGCGTCACACTTCCAGCATCCTTAGAAAGGCACCTGTAGCTACCAGTGGTTTCCTGACTCAGAACATTATCTACTGTAGAGAGAGGCAAAAAGGAGGTCAGCAAATGGGATTTCCATGTCCTGAGGGACATGGCTCTCTACCCACCAACTACCTTCTTCATTTCCCCTCAGAGGCAATGAAAAACAGAGTACAGAGAGTTCAGATTGGCTTATCTATGAAGACCAAGAGTTGTCGCTGCCTCTATACACACAGAAACCCTTCAATCATACAGAAAAAGGAAAAACATCCAGCATATCGTGAACTGGGAAGCAGTCATTTAATGTCAATATGGATAAGTTATTTCAGGACACACCTATTTTTTTTTCTTTACTTTAGAAAACTTTTCTTATGTTGTTTGTCTTTATTACTATTTAATAAATAGATAGCACTTAGCTATTATGTGGGTATTTACTGGGATATAACTGGTACTTGTTACATTTTTCAAATGTCAAAAATTTGATAGAAATCCACATATGCATAGTTTAGAGACTTCTGAAAAGAATGTTCTGGTTTTACATTATCTATTCAGACCCCAAATTCAGTCAAATCCCAATTTCAGCCCTCTGCTGTCTAGACAGGCTCTCTATTGTGGGCCTGCTATGGTTGAGCCCTGCTCATATACACATCCCTCACCTTTCAGGGTTTTGAGATTGATCTAATAACATTACAATTATCCTGCCAATGACAATTTTGGTCTTTCTCTGTCAAAACCTTCTGAGTTTATAAGTAATAAATATTCTTCATAAAATGCATGATAAATGCACTCGAATATAGAACAAATTAAAAACTACCACTGCTGTATTTAAACTTTTAGGAGTGGAGTAAACTGAATAAACATACAATATTTTTTGCTATTCTGAGAACTAAATAGTCTTGTTTTTCCTAACCACGTGACCAGCCTGATGCTTGTCTTCTCTTGCTCTGTGTGTCAGATGTAACTAAAAATATGTATCTTGCTTTGCATTTGCAGTAAAGTGTAAGTTGGAAAATTTAGTCTTGATCATTGTAATATGACTATTCAAAGAGAAAAGGGATAATAACTTTGGAAAGTCATATACTACCTTCATGTCAAAAAATAAATAAAATTAAAAAGGAAGAAGGCTCATTCCCAAGAACCACTAAAGAGATCGAGGACTGATTGCCAAAGGGCTGGCTCTTACCCCTGAAGTTGTTCAGTATATATCTAGGATTCCCGTGATGTTCTGTGAACTCTGGGTTCACCAGCTGAGGCTTGTGCATCTGCGCCAATTCAGTCCTGTAAAGAATGATGTCAGTTATACTTCTGGGCCAAAGGTCAATCACACAACTGTTATAAAAGTAGCAGTTTTTAATCAAAGAGTTTTCATCAGAATTTTCCCACTTTGGTTAATTGGGTATATGTTATAGTCTATGTTGCCTTACCTTTTTTCTAAATTTAAGTTATATCAAATTCTAACTTCCCCATTCTTCTCAAATATTATTCCATTTCTAAAATTACTGAGGATCAATCTCTCTCTCTGCTCCACCTCAGGTAAAGCAAAGATCCTAGGGGTCTTACAGAGAACAGAAAGTTCAGGCAAAGCCTTTGGGATTTCAGTCTGCAAGTAGTCATACATTCAGTGTCTACAAGGGGAAAGCCCACTGAACCAGAAATCTTTGCTCTTTTCTATCCAGCAAGAGAATCTAATTCTAGCCTAGCAGTCCTGGTCCTGAGGGTCTGACCCCCACCGTGGGCATCAGGAAGCCATTCCCTCTGAGGCCTTGCCTACAACAGGATGTGCTATTCTTACTGCTGGGAACAAAATATACCCCCCTTCCCATTCTTAGGAAATCTCCCTCGTTCCCATCTTTTCACATCCAAGGCTCTAGAGTAGGGACCTCTTCTGTGACACCTTAGAAAAATTTCTTTAGTAAGGTTTATTGTGGTGAGGCTGGAGAGGTTGGGTGGAGAGTGGGTGGAAGGTCACATGGTTTTTAAGTATATTTGAATTCAGCCACATAAGAAGAAACCTCCTGAGACCAAGGAGCAGAAAGACTTCAGGCTTCTTTTAAAACAAATAGAAAGTAGGGGCACCTGGGTACCACAGTTGGTTAAGTGTTCTAATCTTGATTTTGGCTCAGGTCACGATCTCAAGGTCCTGGGATCCAGCCCCATGTCAGACTTGTGCTCAGCAGGGAGTCTGCTTAAGATTCTCTCTCTCTCCCTCTGCCCCTCTCCCCCACTCTCTCTAAAATAATTAAGTAAATATTATTAAAAAAAATAGAAAGTAGCCACAGAGGATGACGTTAAGAGCTCAAAACACGTACATCCACTTTATCCCCAAGAACAAGAGACTTCCTCGGTAATCAGAAATCATTAGTTCAAACTCACCTTTGCAATACATTTCCCAAGTCCTGCAAGGAAAAAAAGTGTTAATCATGAGAGTTTTGTTCTTTTGCATCTTCTCTAGTATTCTTATTTGTTTAAATAATGTATTTTTTCTCTTATTCCCCTCTAAGGAACAATCAGAAACTACCTTCATAATAGAACCTACACTAAAGTATGATAGGCTTCTTTGGGGTGTATTGAGGAAGGAAGGAAGTCAGGAAGGGGCTGTGTAGTGATGCATTATGATTTAGGTTTCCACTGTCACTCAGCACCCAGTCTCATTCCCAAGAAGAGATCTGACCATTTACAATAACAATTAAAGCAAAACAGTGAACTTAGATATAAAAAAAATTATGGAGTGCATTGAAATTGATTATCAAATTCTACAATTCTTGCCTAAGCAAAGGGCAAAACCTTAGTATCTTCAGCAAGTTACTTCTGGGGTGGGGGGTAGGAGGTGGTGGTGTTTGGAGACAGAGAGTGACAATGGATTAAGGCAACATAAATTGAGAATTACCTCAACAAAGTTAATCTTTCTCTGGTTACAGGTTTTTCTGATTTTGGATAATTTATCTGTGTGGTTAGTACTCCTGATTACACAGTGATAATTTTGTCCTAGGTGAGCTACTAAGAGGGCAGAAATCTCCCAAGAATTACCAGGATATGAGGAAATAAATAGTTGGGCAGACATAATGATGGGAATCAATGAGCAGTATCACTTAGCTGAGAGTAATGGTATATGTGGGTAACATTTCCATGTCAAGGCAACATTGCCCAAAAAAGGATTCTTGCCTGTGAGGATGGACCCTCCCTTCTCACCTGGAGTAGCTCCACGTCAGGCTTGTGGCACACCTCAGTCAGCTCTCTATACATTTCTTTCAGGCTTTCCTTCTGTTGGGTCATTCTGAGTTCACTTTCCTTGAGTTGTTGGACAATCTCCTTTTCTTCTTTCTCCAGTGTCTCCAGATGGAGTTGCTCCTCTTCATGGAGAAATAGATGCATCTTCTGATACTGCGCTTTGATCATCATCTTCCTTAAGGCCACATAGTCCTGAAGAGATAGTAGATGCAAAGGGTTACATATCCTCCCTCTCAACAGAGAGTTCTATTTCCTTAGTGTCATCAAGAAAGTACTTGACAAACTTTGTGCCCTACATCTCCATGTGTCTTGGATATTTGCTGGTCCTTTCTGTTCACCCTTTCTCTAGGTTCTTAAGACTCCTTCCTTGTTTGAATCAAGCCCTCTAAGGGTCCCAGGCTCTCTAGCTGTGATACTCCATCAATTATTTCCTTTCTTACTGGAAGCTCTTTTTTTCTCTTGTTCTTTTGCCCGATTTTCCTAAATATTTAAAAATATTTATGTATACATCATATTTTATAGATTTTTAAATTAAATTCTCTGGTTTTCCTCTAGGAGCTACACTATTGTTCTCCTCTCTTTCACCTCAAATTTATTGCAATGTTTTCTTAACTCAGTGTCTGAGAAGGTTCATCCAAACCTTCAAGGTTGTATACTAGGAATACCTTTCATGCCTTAGTTATCCCATATACTAGCATTTTTGCACTAGCTTTTATTGGCCTGTATATTTGTAATTACTGATATATCATTTGAAACAACTACTTTTTCTTGGAAAAAAAAATTATCCTTTAGGTGGTAACTTAAACTTAGCTACAAGTCTCAATCAGCATTATGTCAATCTGCATAAAAACAGAACATTTTCATTCTTACCTCAAATGACTGGATTTTGCTAGCTTCTTAATTCAGATTGTTTTGCATTTCTTTTTTTTTTTTAAGATTTTATTTATTTGACAGACAGAGACACAGCGAGAGAGGGAACACAAGCAGGGGAAGTGGGAGAGGGAGAAGCAGGCTCTCCGCCGAGCAAGGAACCAGATGCGGGGCTCGATCCCAGGACCGTGGGATCATGACCTGAAGCCGAAGGCAAACGCTTAACGACTGAGCCACCCAGGCACCCTGTTTTGCATTTCTTGAGTCATGTTCCATAAAGAGCCCATTCTCTTCAGAAGTTTCTCCTGCAAAATAACCATGAGCTTTAGCAAGACAGAAGATGATATTATAGATTTTATCCTCTTATCTATAGGAAAGGTCAGTGGCTGAGAAAACTGCAATCTTGAGTTAGCATGGAGAGATCAGATTTCTCCCCATGAATCTAATTTGATTCTAATATTTGGGATGTCAGAGGTGACAAACATAATAGAGATTTGAGGGTACTCTGTAGATAATATAATCCATTTCCTTAGAAATTGGCACTCAGATTTTTATATAATTTGACTGTGAAGACATCAAGCTTGCATCAGAAGCCAGGGATCCCAGTACTAGCCACCTGCCCCACAATGGGATCAACTGCACATATTTGGACAATGTTTCTAAGGACATTTCCCTTCTTAGAGGCTCAACATAGCTATGATTATAGTGTCAATATTGGTCAGCAGCACTGAAAGGATGCATGTACATCTTGGTATTTCTATTGAAAAATCACCACCTCTGCTATCTCCACTCAAGTCAACTTCCTTATCATTTTCCTCATCTTGCTCTCCCATTAGAAGACTGTAAGATTCCAAATGGCTTTAGAGGCATCACTTACCCTGTATTCCTCAGCAGCCCACTGTACCAGACTGTGGCTATGAGCCATGTGCTCTGCTGATTCAGAGCAGGGCGTGCAGAGCAGGTTCTTGTTAACCTCACAGAAAAGCCCCTTCGCTTCTTTGTGCAGCACACAGATCTGCTCCTCGGAGCTGCTGACACGGTAAGTTTGTGCCTGTCTGGCAAGGGAAGCCAGCTTCTTGAGTGCAATATTTGTTTTGAAGTCTGACTTCTCTGAAACTCCCCTGCATTCAGGGCAGCACATTGGGGTTTGGGCGTAGGCAGGGACTGCAAAAGCTGTGCCCACAGTCAGTGGTGACAGGGTCTAAGTAGTGGTTCATACAGATGGAGCAGATGAGTTCATTCTGAAAGGCTTGCAAGGTGTCCAGATCCATGTTTCTATAAACTTTTAAAAAGACAAAAGAGAAAGAAAAGTCACTTTTCTGTGCCGATAAGGAAAAAAAAAAGAGCTTTTAGACAAAAGCTTGTCTGCTTGAACTCTATCTAATTTACCTATTAATTTAGTCCCAGTACAAACGTAGGCATGGTAAGTATAAACAGGTTGGGTTTATGCTATGAAACAAATAAGAAAATGGGACAAGAGCGTTCTCGCCATCGTTTTTGTTTCAAATAGACAGTGTTCTCAATCAGAATTAAACTACGTGGACAAGCTTAAAGATTGGGGCAGGGAGTAAAAGTTAGGATGATTCCATAGTAACATTTCTTAGCTGATTGGTCCAGAAGCACATATAGAATCTCAATCTCTCCCATTCTCTCTTTCTCTCTGTCTCTCTCTCCATGACTCCACAACTGTAACATACACACACACACACACTTCACCGCTATGCTAACAGCCTCCATGCATCCTGTCTCCAAACTGACAGGTGTATTTTTCTAAAGACAAATAAAATTGATTAGGTTAATTTAAGCTTGTTATTTAATCAGTGTTGACTTCAACTTTGACTCCTGAAACTACAATTAGTTGAATTTATGTTTCTAACTTTAATAACAAAACTCTACCTTTCAGGAAATAAAGTATAAAAATTATCTTTTGTTTCTAGTTCAGAAAATAATTTTTCCCAGAGTCAATTGAGATCATCGGAACATCTTCACATCTTGAACTGGAGAATGTTCAAGCTACAGTGCTAATCAGCAATAATTAATCATTTTTTTTTAACAAACAAAAAAGAGAATAAACACTGGGATTTCCTTTCTGCACTAGAAAATACGGAGCTATAGTTAAAGGAAGCATGATCGATTCATCTTTATTTTTGGTGTTTCCCCCTGGTGACTAATACCACTTCTTGAGAGTCCTTACCAGTTGGTTGGATCTATATTGGACACTTTTCAAATCTAGTCTGCAAACTGAGGGTTTTAGAGGGACAGCAAATAGGACTTTTACAACAAAGTTTTTCTAATTAATTCAGCATACTAAACTTTTAGGTTGTTGGGTATAAAGACTATTACATGCATACACTATGTTGAATATTTCAGGTGCTTTATGGGTTCCATAATTGCATAAAAACTGCAGAAATCTCAGGGCGCCTGGGTGGCTTAGTCGGTTAAGCCTCCGACTCCTGATTTTGGCTCAGGTCATGATCTCAGGGTTGTGGGATCAAGCTCTGCAATTAGGCTCCAAGCTCAGCACAGGGCCTGCTTGTTCCTTTCTCTCTGCTTCTCCCCCTGCTCCCTCTCTCTTTCTCTTTCAAATAAATAAATAAATAAAATCTTTAAAAAAAAATCTGCCAAAATCTCTAGGACCTAAAAATATTTAGTAACACATAAGGTAATAGAATAAAAAAATAACTTAATATAACAAATATTAGTATATTAAAATGCTCTAGTTACAGATATTTTAAATATTGATGCATTTTAAATAACTAAGAAAGCTATTTGTTTGCTTGGACAAGACCCAAGCAGGACAACAGCTAAATTCTATAAGAAAAAGTAGGCATGAAGATATTTACTCTAAATTCCATACTCACAAAGTCTACTGAGTAACCTCACCTGCGAAAGCTCTTGAAGGTCTGGAAGGGCTGTTGCTAGCAGGGTCAGCAGGGACTCTTCACTCTCCAAAGCCTGGCAGCTAAAAATTCAGCCAATCTACCCCAGAGAAGAAGTCCTCTCTGGACAAATGTGCTTTTTATATGATTAAGCTCACTTAAGGTCACACCTACTTCTTGAGATTGGCTGTTGTCTTCAAAAAGAAGTGGAAATGGCTGATTAGGTTATATAGAAAAGTTTAAAAATGGCTACTTAAGAGTTTATAGCATATAGAGAAAAACATTTGAGGGCTAATGCTCTAATAATCTGGATTTGTTTTGGGGTATGATGGAAGAAGTTGACCTCACACAAGTTGCTCAAAAAGACATTTTAACTGAAGCAATTACTTCATTAAATGACTTTTTATTTTACAAGCTTTGACTTCACAATTTTTAAAATTTGTTTTCTTACTCTACTTTTTATTTTATTTTTTTAAAAATTTTATTTACTTATTTGAGAGAGTGAAAGAGACAGCAAGAGAGAGCTTGAATGAGAGGGTGGGGAGAGAGAGAAGAAGGCTCCACACTGAGCAGGGAGCCTGACGCAGGACTCAATCCGAGGACCCCAGGATCATGACCTGAGCCAAAGGCAGACACTTAACCGACTGAGCCACCCAGGCACCCTGTTACTCTACCTTTTAAATTGCTAATTAAGCTCTAGCTATTGTTTATCTGATTATGTCAAAACAATAAAACATTAAATGGAAAAGCCAACAAATCTGTACTGTGCAAATTTCTCATAAAAAATAAAGTGTGGGGTGCCTGGGTGGCTCAGTCAGTTAAGTGTCTTACTCTTAATTTCAGCTCAAGTCATGATCTCAGGGTCATGGGATCAGGCCCCTCAGGGCTCCACACTCAGCACCGAGTCTGCTTAGGATTCTCTCTCTATCCCTCTCCCTCTGCTCCTCCCCCAACTCACATGCACACCCCTCTCTAAAATAAATAAATAAAATCTTTAAAAAAA
Organism: Mirounga leonina; assembly: GCF_011800145.1. Lineage (NCBI taxonomy): Eukaryota > Metazoa > Chordata > Mammalia > Carnivora > Phocidae > Mirounga > Mirounga leonina. The sequence goes on from NW_023270387.1 coordinate 41,531,696, forward strand.
TAAAATAAGAAATAAAAATAAAAAGTGTACCTAGGCACTCAATTGCGTTTTAAATAATTGTATATATAACTCTGTTAGTTTTATATAATTGTATATATAAATTTGCTAGTTTTTTTCTTACCTTCAACATTTGATGACTATTTTGTAATGACTGGTTCATGTAAAAAATCAAATCTCTTTTGCAGACTCTTGTACCTTGGCAAATAATTTTAAACCAAATACTTTACATATATATATATATATACATGTATATATATATGCACACACACATACATATATATGATATATCTCAATGTATGTACTTGTGTTAAAATATTATATAATGTGACAATACTTATTTATACAAAAATTATGTGCACAATTATCTTTAATAAAATGCATACAGAAAATTATTTTTTAATTGAGGTATATTTGACATATAACATTATATTAGTTTCAAGTGTTACAACATGATTTGATATTTATATATATTACAAAATGAATGCCACCATAAGTCTAGCCAACATCCATCACCATACATAGTTACAAAATTTTTTTCTTATGATGAGAACTTTTTTGTTTCAAATTTTTATTTAAATTCTAGTTGGTTAATATATACTGTAATATTGGTTTCAGGAGTAGAATTTAGTGATTCATCACTTACATATAATACCCAGTGCTCATCACAAGTGCCCTCCTTAATACTCATCACCATCTAGCCCATCCCCCACCCACCTCCCTCCAGCAACCTTCAGTTTATTCTCTATAGTTAAGAATCTCTTATTGTTTGCTTCCCTGTCTCTTTTTTCCTTCCCATATGTTCATCTGTTTTGTTTCTTAAATTCCACCTATGAGTAAGATCATATGGTATTTGTCTTTCTCTGACTGACTTATTTCGCTTAGCATAATACCCTCTAGCTGCATCCATGACACTGCAAATGGAAAGCTTTCATTCTTTTTAATGGCCGAGTAGTGTCCCATTGTATATTTATAGCACATCTTCTTTATCCATTTCATGATGATTACTTTTAAGATCTCTCTTACCAGCTTTCTTTTTTTTCTTTCTTTTTTTTATTATGTTCAGTTAGCCAACATATAGTACTTCATTAGTTTTTGATGTAGTGTTCACTGATTCATTAGTTGCATATAATACCAAGTGACATCACATCATGTGCCCTCCTTAATACCCATCACCCCGTTACCCCATACTCCCACCCCCCTCCCTTCTATAACCCTCAGTTTGTTTCCCCGCAGTCGAGAGTTTCTCATGGTTTGTCTTCCTCTCTGATTTCTTCCAACTCAGTTTTCCCTCCCTTCCCCTGTGGTCCTCTGCATTATTCCTCATATTCCATGTATGAGTGAAACCATATGATAATTGTCGTTCTCTGCTTGACTTATTTCAACCACACAATACAGTATTATTAACTACAGTCACCATGCTGTGCATGTTGTAGAAAATTATTTTTAGCAGAAGTGCAATACTACCTGTGTTTTGTTGACTCCTATCACAATTCAACAAGTCACCACTGCTTACATATAGGTTGTCTCTCTAAATTATTTAATGCTTGGGAATTTTGGTTCTATTTTTATAAACGTATAAAAATAATCTAATCTTGCTAGAAATTTAAAAAGTAAAAATCTACAAAAGTTACCTTTTAAAAATTATCAAATTGAAAAAAGAAAGATAAAAGCCATAAAAGCTAGTATATCCTAGAAAGAGGTAAAGTAGTTGTCCTCTTACCAAATGCATTGGACTATAAATTAATATAAGCTTCAGAAGCATCATTTGACTAGCGATTATGCTTCAAAATGTATTCAAAGAGATTAAGTATATACTTTGTATATCTTATTAGGGTATATATTAGTAAGGTATATATAGTGTATATGAGGACTTTTCCAGAAATTTTAATTCTGGGAAAATGCCTCAAACATTTCTTAACAGGTTGCATATCATCTACATAAGCATATAGAGGAAGGAGATTTTAGTATTCTCATTTTTCAGTAAAAATTAAATGGTTATGGGGCACCTGGATGGCTCAGTCGGTTTAGGGTCTGCCTTTGGCTCAGGTCATGATCCCAGTGTCCTGGGATGGAGCCCCCTCATTGGGCTCTCTGCTCAGTGAGGAGCCTGCTTCTCCCTCTCCCTCTGCCTTCCACTCTGCCTACTGTTTTCTCTCTTTCTCTCTCTCTCTGTCAAATAAATAAATAAAATCTTTTAAAAATTAACTGGTTATGTGTGCAGGATACCCCCCTATAGTACTGTTCAATTTACAGAGATTTGTCCAACATTTGCTTGCACCATTATTTCCTGGATTTGTGATTTCTTTATATAAAAGTCCTATAAATCATGCTCTGTGACTTCATCCCAACCTCAAATAGTAAATATAGTAATTAGTTGCTATCCTTACTAAGTTTTACTGAGTACCATAGCATCTTCTTAATTCCCTCCCCCCAAACCCAATTTTCAAAGGTAAATTAGACGAAATTCCTGGAATCTGGAGACTATAAGTTAGTAGGGAATGTGAATGCATACATAGAGAAATAAGAAATCCATAACATCTCAAATAAGAAAGAGAAATCTGCTGTGTACAACTGGAAAAGAAAACAAAGAACAGCTGACTGAATGTGACACTCTTTTCCCCTCATCTTTCTGTAGGAAGAGCCCCCTGAAAAACATTGATTAAAAAGCCTCGAGTTCCCCGCTGTGGCCAACACTGAGCCTGCTGAAAGGTAGAAGATATCTACTCCTTGACATGGACTGATTCTTAAACATTTGCTAGATGTGGATTCACCAAGGTTTATGGGCTTAGTTTGATAAAAACCTAACATGGACATAAATCTAAAAATGAATAGTTGAAAAAAGGTATCTTTTATTAGCCTAAGGGAATGCTAGCATCACAAATATCAAGCCCTGGCGAAATAGAAGACAGACCAAATAATAATTTCAAAAGAACATTACAAATTTATGATTCTTAGAGATTCCCATGAAAAGTAGTTTGCACTGGGAAGGTCAAAAAGGACTTTTCATTCATTCATCTCACATGGCAGGGCTGGGACAGGAGGCAGATACCGCGAGAAGCCAGGGCTCCTACAATAACACATCCATCTGGACTGCACCGTGGATTATAACATGACTGGTGCCAGGCTCCCACCAAATTTTGACACCTGAAAATCCTGGGTGATGCTGCCCAACTTTGCTACTGGCAAACACTCATGAATTCCAACATTGACATTAGAGTCGTTGGTGGGAAGAGTTGGTGAGTCTTTTTACCAGAGGGTGATCAAGAAGTTATAAAACTGTTGTCACTATTCCTTGGGCAATTAGAAATAGATGGGAACACTTCAATAGGAAAAACAGCCCAAATTAGGCTAACCTGGTCATCTGCTTTTCAACCAATATGAACAACTTTTGGCCAGAAAATTTAGGGCAAACCCAGACCGTAAAGCCAGGTCTCAGCCCAGCATGATCAATAATGCTGCATAGCAAGAACCCAAATGCAGCAGCTACAAGCACCATTAGAACTGGACCTCAAATGAACATTTGAAAGCATTTTATAGCATAGCGACCTTCAGAACACAGTGTATTATAGTGCATTTCCTAATACATCTGGGATGCAAGGACGGCTAACTAGTACTGTTAAGTGACTTAAAATAAATCAGTTTGGGGGCACCTGGGTGGCTCAATCAGTTGAACAACCAATTCTTGGTTTCAGCTCAGGTCATGATCTGAGCATGGAGCCTGGCTGAGATTCTCTTCCTCTTCTTCTGCCCCTCCCAGCACCCCTCCACCCCACAGTCTCTCTCTCTCTCTTTCAATAAATGCATTACATTCTTAATAGAAGATTGGATTATTGTAGCTGTAAACATAAGTTCAAGTCATTCTGAAACATCAACAGATCTACCTGCTGGTGGTAGATAATCCACCTGCTGGTGGTAGATAATTACATCAGTGTGTCTGATGTCATTAGTTGATTTTACATTTTCAAGCCGATATAAGGTGACTTCACATATGCTTTTCAGTGACCTTTCTAAACCTAAAATATATTAACAACAATAGGACTCTTGCAAGAATCTTATTAAAACATAAACTACTTTTTAGAGCAATTTTAAGTTCATAGCAAAATTGAGGGGAAGGCACAGAGATTTTCCATATACTCTTTGCCCCTACACATGTATAACCTCCCCCATTATCAACATCCCTCACCAGAGTGGTGCATTTGTTACAATTGATGAACCAATGATATATTTTTGTCAGCCAGACTCCATAGTTTACTCACTCTTGGTATTGTACGTTCTATGGGTTTGGATCATTTTGTAATAAAATGTATTCTTCATTATAGTATCACACAAAGTTGTCTCCTTGCCTTAAACATCCTCTGTGCTCCAGAATCCTCTAAGCTGATCATGAATTTTTTTTTAAATGGAGGATGTTTTTCTGAAAAGACAATTAAAAATAAATATTATCTGATACAAAAAAATGCTGTGAGTTCTATCTGAAATGTGTCCTTTAGGGGTTCCTGGGTGGCTCAGTCAGTTAGGCCTTCTGTTCAGGTCATGATCCCAGGGTCCTGGGATGGAGCCCTGGATCCCTTCGGACTCCCTGCTCAGTGGGGAGCCTGCTTCTCCCTCTCCTTCTGCCCCTCCCCCTGCTTGTGCTCTCTGACTCTCTCTGTCGAATAAATAAATAAAATCTTAAAAAAAAAAAAAAAGAAATGTGTCCTTTAGACTGGAGAGGTTTATAAGCATTTGGTATTTATATTTTATTATAAAGAACTAATTTTTTTCTGTTTGTGAGCTTTTTTAAAGTTAAAAATATTTTACAAACCAAAGAACAGTTTGAATGACTTTGAAGAGAAATTTGCTACTCGACAGCAGAACCACCTATGGGGACTGAGTTATAAGTATGAAACTGTAAAAAAGGCTGTAGATTACTGGATCAGTATTCTGAAGAAATTAGTTGTAGTGTCTTAGATAAATTCCCAAATCACTGAGCAAAATGAATTTATAGATCAAAAGTTTGTAGTGAGCTAACGACCTTCTCTGAAGCATTATCTACAACTCCTATTACTATGAAAAACAAGAAACTCAAAACATTTTTGATGAAATAGGTCCATTGAGAGCTATGTCTACTGGTTTAGAGGTCCTTTCAACTTTGGCTCAGTACATTATACGATTAATTTTTTCTGTGACCTCCTCCTCACGTTCTCTTAATTTATTCTTGTTCAGTAATCCCCTTAACTCTGCATTTCAGCTTGCCATTTTATTGCCCTCCTTGTTTGCTTCTCCTGAGCAATAGATTTATGTTTATGTTAAGGTTGTAGATGACCTTCAAGAAGGGTAGAGGTTAAGAACCCCACTGTTTAGGTACACATAGTCATACTACTTTGTGCCTTGGTTTTCTGTCCTTATCCTTAGTCTTTTATTTTCTTTTTCTCTTAACCTGAGCACATGTGCACACACACACACAGTCCTCCGGGAGAAAAGTGGAGATTAACTATTAATATTAAACTTACTGATTTAAAAGAGCCTGTAAGTTAGTTATGCTAACACTTTGTTATATTTATTGCAAATATTTTTCCCAATATGGTGTTTTCATTTTGTTTATAGATCATTTGCTTTATTTCCCCCCAAGTTTTAGGTTTAGTAGATCCTATCCATCAAGACATTAAACCTGATGTTTCATTTCATTCTGATTTTATGGTTATATTCTCCATATTTAATTGCTTATTTCATCTGAATTTATTTTGGCATTTGAATATATTTTGGATTGAATATAAATTGAACTGAATTTAAATTATTTGATTAAAATATAATTTTTTTGATGGAATACAAGTTGAATTTAAATTATTTGAAAATTTCACTATGTGGCATTGAATTTGATTTTTTTATTAATAGCACCAAATCATTCACTGAAGGATTTGATTTACTCAAGTAAATGCAGTGGAGAGTATGAATTGAAATATGAGAAATCATAATAATAGGCCCTAATAATCAGAGATGAAATTCCATCTCTATTGGACTTTATAATCTTTTCAGTTTTCCAAAGTAATGTATGTTTTATAAACTTTCATATCAGATGAACATATAAGGCATTAAACCTATGGATCAATGTAGCCCATAGAATAAGATAGATATATAGTACTGTCCCTGAGACTAGAAAATAGTCTAACATTGTATAATGTTAGTATACATGTTGACTTATTTTTCTATTTACTATTCCAATTTGATATTCTACTTTTGAGCTATAAAACCACTCTATGCCTACTTACCCATATATCTTTCTCCTCTAACTGCACAGCAGACAACCTATAAAGTTCAGCCTTCAGCAATATGGAACACATTACGGTTCCGAGATTGTCCCAAGAGATTAATGAGAAACAAAAATCTACAGGAAGTCCGTAGAACGCGGTTCATCTTTAAAGTTCATGCATTGTGTTTCCAATTTCATAAACCAGTTAAACTTGGCCTTAGTATAATCATGAAATTGCTGTCCAAAATGTATGCAGCATCTTTATCATTTTCTTGCCATTACAATTTGGTAAGTGATTTTACTTAATCATTATTAAATATCCAGATCAATGTAAAATTTACTTGGTATATTTCCTGTGCACAAAATTAGTTAATTAACCTCATTTTTAAGCCACACTTGGGACAACAAATATGTAACTGCAATTTGTTGAAACACATCTTGCAACTACATGAGATAGAAAAAAAAATAAGCAATTAAAAGATGCATATAAAAGAATAAACAATAATTCAGAATTGTAGGGCTGGAAGCTCTAGTAGGTATCTAATTCAACTATATCATCATGCAGAAGAGAAAAAAATGACACTTACTACCATATTAAGAAATACCCTACCACTCAAATGACAATATTAAACATGTATTGATTAGTATTTATATGCTGGGCACTCTTCTAAGTGCTTTGCATGTATTAGCTCTTTTAATCATTACAGAAACCCTATGAAATACTGTTTAACACCCATTTTTATAAATCAAAAAGCTTAAGAGAGCCTTAATAATTTGCCCATAGTCATATTCCAAGTGAAAGGAGCAGGGTTTGAACTGGCAGCCTATCTCCCAAAGCCGTGGTTCTGACCGTCATTGTACAATCTCTTGTACACAATGTTTTCCTTGTTTTAATGTTTTATTTATTTGAGAGAGCGTGCTTGCTTGAGTGGTGGGGGAGGGGTGGGTAGAGGCAGAGGGAGAGAGAGAAGCAGACTCCCCACTGAGCAGGGAGCCCGATGGGGGGGACTCAATCCCAGGACCCTGGGATCATGACCTGAGCTGAAGGCAGACGCTTAACCAAGTGAGCCACCCAGGTGCCCTGCCACCATAAGATCTCTTGTGAATAACAGTTACAATAAATGTATTGCCAAAATATGTTATTAAGCCATGCGATTATACAAAATGTTTTGGGGGAGATGCTTATTGCATGTTTACAATTTGACTGAAAGTTCACAAAACTTTCCAGTATTGTGTGGGTTTTTATGCACTTTTTAGAATGGTAATGTTCACCTTTCCCCAGTCCCATGCATCACCTACAGTACTGTCCAAATGTCTACCACCGACATCAATAAAAGCCTATTAGCATGCTCAATCAAATCCCATTACAAGGCATTGCTGAAATCCTAGTGCTGAGCACATCACTTCCCAGACATACCATTTGCCAAACACAGTTCCATACTCACACTACCGGCTCTTCACAAATAAGCAGTCGCACGGACTCTGCGTCCTGGTAGACACTGGAGACACAGTTATGATCCAGACTTGTCCCTAAGGATTAGTATGGGTTAAGATACAGGGAATGGGCATATGTCCTGGAGGTCTTTGCAGAAGAGCTGAAATGTGAAGGGGAGGGAAGTCCTATCTTTTCTAAGGGTGAAGGTCTGTGTGACACAGGGTTTATGAGAAAAAATTCAGGTTGTGATCTCTTGCTGGGTTAATGCCTTTCCAAGCCATCTATGCCTAGGCCAGAGTGCTTCCTAAAAGGTAAATCTCAACATTTGTCTACCCTGTTTAACTCTTACTACATGGCTTTTTATATAGGAAAAGAATCACCCTCCTTAGTGTATCTTCCCAAGCCTTACATGATCTAATGCTAAACATATAGATTGTTCTCCCACATTCTCCTTGAATTCTAGGAACACTAAATTCTTTGTATTTCTCTAATCTGCCAATTTTTTATTTCTATTCTTTTGTATAAGATGATTACTTTGCATTGGGAATATAAGTGAATAAAATCACTTTGTAACAGTTTCTCATTGCCAGTAAAATTAAAGATGTACACGTTTTACAACCCAGACATTTCATTTATGGGTAGATGCCAGGAAAGAATAACTTGAATATTTGTACTGGGAGATGTGTTGTTAGGAGCAAAAAACAGAAAACATTCCAAACTCCTACCAGCAGAAAAATGAATGAATGCATTCTGTTATGTGTCAGCTATCCAATTTATTGCTTCTCTGCTCCAGACTTACTCTTACTGCCTACTCTTTGTAAATATATCTGGGCCCTTTAAAAACTTCTTTGCCAAGAGGTATGATGTTAAACTTTGTGAGTAGAAGGCATTGTAGACACATTGCAGGAAGGGCTTTTCCTTCCTGGTTCCCATGTGCTCACCTGGCAGGCCTCTGCATGCAAATGATTTCAGCATCTGGCTCATATGCATACATGACTTCACCATCACTCCCATCCTGCAGTGTCCCTGTCCTACAGTGCCCCCATCCTAGAGTACCCCGATTCTGGGGTACCCCCATCCTGCAGCGCCCCCATCCTGCTGTGCCCCCGTCCTGCTGTGTTCCCCCGTCCTGCAGTGCCCCCATCCTGCAGCGCCCCCATCCTGCATTGCTCCCATCCTGCAGTACTCCCCCATCCTGTGGTGCTCCCCCGTCCTGCAGCGCTCCCGTCCTGCAGTGCTCCTGTCTTGTAGTGTAGGCTGCTGCTGTAGCACTTGCTTCTTGCAGTTCATGGTGGTCAGAACTCAGTAGTCAGGAGCATCTTCCAACATGGCCCTTGTTTGGTTTGGTGGTAGAGAGCCTCTGGCAAGGCAATTTCCCCGAATCAGCTTCCCACAGTGGCCCAGAGTACAGGTTTCTGGGGAGTTTTGCAAGTTCTGCTAGCACAGCACCACAGTGCCTTCCTGCTGCTTAGTAAGGCCCTACGCGTGGGGGGATTTCTTCCCCCTAGGGATAGTGACCGCTCCTTGTACCTGACGTACTTAGATTCTTTAGAGTTCTCCTTACCTTTAACTAGATAGTATCTCATTGCGGCAATGCTACTATAACTAATCATTCTTTATATTAACTTTCCCTGAGTATGTTGTGTGATTTCTCTGTCTTGACCCTGACTTATAACTGTTATATTCATGCAAGTGAATTGCTCCATATCAGTGAACTCTAGTGAACTCCAGCCCTAATGACACATGGATGCACCTTCAAAGGTGAGTGAAAAAATCAAGTCTTAGAAAATAGATACACAGTATGATTTTATTTATAAACAGTTTAAAAAATACACAAACCCCAACACATATAAGGAATATAGCAATGTGTTGAATAACGATAAATAACAGAAAAGATTCACGTAAGATTCAAGAAAGTGAATATCTCTGGCAGAAGATGAAGGCACACTGGTTAGTGATAGGGGATTCAAAGATATTGGTAATGTTTCTTTCTCAAACTGGTTATTTGGGGGGCAGTTCTACAAATGTTAATTTATTATTTTTTACTGTACATAATGTTACATATACCCTTTGATATAAATAGGATATTTGCTAATTTAATAAACATAATTATCCTTTGTGGTATAGAGTGACTATATTTACCCCAGAATGATTAGACCAGAGTAGCTCAACTAGTTTGCTAAGATAGTGATCTCTCAGCCCTGGGTGGCCAGTAGGGCTGATGCCAGTGCTGAATTAGACTCGATTCCCTATAATGCCACATAGGAGTTTTAATATAGTAGGCGTTTGCCTTAATTTTAACCCTTAGTTCAAATTCAGAATAACCTTTTATAATTTTAGAATAAAAATTGTCCATCTTTCTTTTTTGATTCATAGGGAGAAGAATGTTAAGATGTGTATGTGTGTGTGTGTATTAACTATATTTTTTAGTTTATTTTTTAGAATATGCCTTTCATGATTCTTTCTGAGTGATAGACCATACCTATTCAATACGGGTTCTCTGAAGAACCACCTCAGGCTACTTCTCTCAGAGTCCCTGCTGCAGCCTGCACGGTAAAGGCTGCAATGGAGATCTGTCGCTTCACTTCTCCCCAGGCTTTGGAAGGATCCACTTTGCTTTCAATATCAAACAGAGCATCATAAATTCCTGGGAATGACTCCCCTGCATACTTGTTGTGGCTGCTGGGAGCATAGATGACGTGCCTGTTGATAAAAACAGTTTGCAGTCTATCAGTTGTCCAAATGATACATACAAGAGAAAAACAGGAGCACTCTACAAGTTCTGGACTGCAGAATTCTAATCTTATGATTTGAACAAGCCCCTTGTCAGCTAAACTTCCAAGTTTAATCATCTCCAAAGTCCAGTCTATGAAGTATATGTTTTGACTTTAAACAGAGGACTTAACATGGTTCAGAGCAACAAAAATAACAATAATAGCCCCAGTAGCTTGTCACCTACTATGGATCGTGCTTGCGAGTAAATGATTTGCCTGTAATTTTTCTATTCCTTAAAAATAAACACTACAAGGGCGCCTAGGTGGCTTAGTTGGTTAAGCCTCCGACTCTTGGTTTCAGCTCAGGTCATGATCTCAGGGTCTTGGGATACAGTCCCACATCGGGCTCTACGCTCAGTGGGAAGTCTGCTTCTCTGCCTCTCGCTCCCTCTCCTCCTGCTTGCACATGCATGTACATCCTCTCTCTCTAAAATACATAAATAAATCTTAAAAAAAAAAACTCTACAAAATTGATACTAGCATTTCAAAAAGGAGGAAATTGAGATCTAAGAGATTAAGTGATTAGTCTCAAGCTACATTGCAAAAAAGTACTGACTTTTCACTATCCCACTTTACCTCCTGAAATGTAGCACAGTTGTGATTATTAAAGTCCTATTTGTGACCTGCCAACCTACTATTGTGTTTTTTCTCTTTAAAAAAAGAGATATACTAACATGTTAGAATGCCCAGCTTAAAGCATGAATAATTATTAAAAACAATTTTGAAAGCATAACATGACCTAGGTAGAAGGTGATATTTTATTGAAAGACCTATGTCAGTTCATGTCATAACCCATGAAGGGAAGGATAAGTTCCCAAGCAAAGAGGTAAAGAAGGAAAGAAGCACAACCGTGCTGCCATTGGGGAACCAGTCACATGCCTGGATGATGCCCTTACTCCTAATTCTGATCCTCTGATAATCCATAAACAGAAAGACAGGGCCATTTCTCACTAGTCACTCATCTAATTTGTTCTGCAGTTCCTAGTAAGATCAATCTAATGTTCATCACTGATGTTTATCAGAAATATTTACAATTGTTAAAAATTAGAAAAAAAGTGAACATTAGGAGAATGAGTATATAAATACATACTTTATATATTTTACATATATTTATTATGTCTTATGTGTATACATACATAAAGAAAATATATGTAAAATGAGAGGAGGCTAAAATTATATAAACCAAATATAAGCATGATTTTATAACTAATTGACAGAATTGGGGTGATTTTATTTTCTACTTGTGACTTTGTTGATCTTTTAAATTTCCTACAATGAACATATATTCTTTATAATCAGAAGTAAAAAAGATATTAAAAATAAAAAATGCAGCAATCACATTACATTATATGAAGAAATAATATATCATTTGCCACATATATTTTGAAATTTCTATTTGCTTATAAGAAATCAACTATATTTTTTCCACAGCGCAAAAAAGAAAAAATAAAGATATAATCAGGAGTCATATTTTATCCTTACCTATAGAAAGGCCTGTCTGGTAATCCTAAAGGATCAATAAATGCTCGTTCCAAAAACATCAGTTGATCGTTCATAATTCTCAATAATATTGGGCTAAACAACAAAACAAATACAGTTGTCACTTCGTGAGAAAGCATGCACTGCACAGCAAACTAAAAATTCACAACAAAATTAAATATAACTAATATATCTTAAATCTCTATGATATGTAAATTAAGAACAATAGTATACATGGTTACATTTTTTTTATTATGTTATGTTAATCACCATACATTACATCATTAGTTTTTGATGTAGTGATCCATGATTCATTGTTTGCGTATAACACCCAGTGCTCCATTCGATATGTGCCCTCTTTAATACCCATCACCAGGCTAACCCATCCCCCACCCCCTCCCCTCTAGAACCCTCAGTTTGTTTTTCAGAGTCCATAGTCTCTCATGGTTCATCTCCCCCTCCGATTTCCCCCCCCCTTCATTCTTCCCTTCCTGCTATCTTCTTTTTTTTTTTTTTTTTAACATATAATGTATTATTTGTTTCAGAGGTACAGGTCTGTGATTCAACAGTCTTGCACGCTTCACAGCGCTCACCATAGCACATACCCTCCCCAATGTCTATCACCCAGGCACCCCATTCCTCCCACCCCCTACCACTCCATGGTTACATTTTTAAAATCCTATAAAATACTATTCTGCTGAGGCTTATAAAACCACATAAAGTTATATGTGCCAGTTGAAAAAGACAACAGTAATTTGTATTTATTTTGAAATAATAATTAATTGGCAAACCTAGGTATTTAAATATAGGCAAGATGTTTTTCATCTTAGGTATCCTAATAATCTACTCAAAGAAATCATTTCGATATTGAATGGGATAGTCTATTAATGGTTAGTAGGTCTCCAGAAATAGGTTTCTGGAGAAAGAAAATTATGCATATTTACCAAACCATAGGCAATGTTTTATTATTATTTTATTATTATTAAAGCCAAATGTCCTAGAAAATCATAATCCATTTCTATAAGGCACTTTGCCAGAGGGAGGAAAGATCATAGTTTTAAAGACAGAAAATCAACTTCATAGAATATATGGTGTTTGGAATCCCCTTAAGATTTATTTTTCATTGTTGATTTTTTTTAACCCACACACAAATTTGGAAGGATCTGTAAAGTATAAGGAAAAAAAAATCCCATACTCACCCCAGGACGACACAGTTATTATACTAATTGGTTTACTTTGAATTTTTCTCTATATTTGTTCAATAAAAAGTAATCAAACTGTTTACAATTTTAAACATTTTTGGTTTGCTTCACATTTTATTGTAAATATCTCATATTTCCTTTGTAATCACCTATTTCAATGTTTATGAAATGTTCAAATTGGAGGACATCTAACTTTTAGATAGATCTCTTAGGTATTGATTGTTTTGAATGATTTGATATTTTTTAATAAACTATTTCTATTTTATTATTATTATTTTAAAAATATTTTTTTTATTTGACACAGAGAGAGAAAGCATACAAGCAGGAGGAGAGGCAGAGGGAGAGGGAGAAATAGGCTCCCCACTGAGCAGGGAGCCCCATATGGGGCTCAATCCCAGGACCCCGAGATCATGACCTGAGCCAAAGGCAGATGTTTAACCGACTGAGCCACCCAGGAGCCCCTATTTTTTTAATTAATTATTTATTTATTTATTTATTGAAAGAGCATGAGCGGGGGGAGGGGTGGGTAGGGGGAGAGGGAGAGAGAGAATCTTAAGCAGGCTCCACGCCCAGCATGGAGCCTGATGTGGAGCTCTGTCTCATGACCCTGAGATCATGACCTGAGCTGAAATCAAGAGTCGGATGTTTAACCAACTGAGCCACTCGGGAGCCCTTTGAATTGTTTGGTATTACAATTCATATCTTTTTCTGAGAAGCCCTTTTTTCTTTCCAAACTTGAAATTCTTTCCTGAAGAAAAGGTCCAAGAAATGGAAATACTATGGCAAAGTCTAAGAACTCTGTAAATGGCTCTTGAAACTTTAATAGTATGTATTTATGCTTTTCAGGTTTCTACTTTTTATTTTTATTTATTTATTTTTTCAAAAAGGTTTTTAAAACAATTCACAATGCTATCAGAAAAGTGAGAAAGCATCTGATCCAGGGCACCATCTCTAGTGCAATGTGTACAAGCAAGTTTTAAATCATTACTAAGTTGATACAAAAACAGTATAACGTTATTTCAAAAGTAGTATGATGTTATTTTCATCTATATTTTTTAATCAGTAGTTAATTTGAATGTTTTTTTTAATCTGTTTCTGTACAAGTACTGTCTTCTTTTTGAATTGTCTTGCCCATTGTCAACATTTTCAGCTTTGTTCTTTTGGATTTTCTTACCAATTTTCAAAAAAATATTTTTATAATGTTTATATTACTCCCTTTCCATATTTGCTGGAGAAGAGCTTTCCCAATTTTCTATCTTTGCTTTTGATGATTGACTTTCATATTATGAACCATTTCAGTGTTCTCAAACCTGATTGCTTTGTCATTTCCCTGTTGCTTCTAAACTTGGAATTTCACTTCCAAGAAATCTCAACTTTTAATAAAGAATTTTTCTACAACCATTGCTTATGATTGCGTGTGATGTGAAGTGAGATTCTGAACTCACTTTCTTATCAGTTGCTAAAAGAGCTTAAACAACATTATTGTTGAATATATCTTTCTTCCTCCATTTATTGTTGATGTGTCCTCATTACAAACACATTTTTTTTACCCAAATACATTCCTATATGTCACTCATCTATTTTTGGACTGCCTGCTCTTATCTTTCAATGTATTTCTGCATCAGTCCCTAAGGATTTGATATCCGTATCATCAAAATAGGCTTAATAAACAGTAGAAGTTCACTTTCAAAATTCTACTTCAAAAAAATTTCCTTAATATCCTCTCATGATTTTTCTCCCATCTTTAAGTTCTATTCCAATTACGTTTACTTTGGTGATTGCACACAGAATGAATCCTAAATGCTTAATATTAGAAGAAAACTGGCTTCCCAATACTTGTTGTTCTGGAGAAAGAATTTTATCAGGTGGAAGTAGAAATGAGAAACTCTGGAGGTAATGACATTAAGAAGAGGAAGAAAAGAAAGTGTGTTCTGGAAATAGGAGAAGTTGGTTGAAGTATGATGGACAGACATTGAAAGAACAAGAGACAAAGCTAGTAAAAGCTAGGGTCATGCAGTGGAGGCCCCTCAGTGCTAAGGTGGGAATTTTGTCACTAATCAGCTGGTAGTTAAGGAGGTGCTGGCTTTTCTCAGCACAGGGCGGCCACTCAGAAAGTTAGAGGTGGGTCTTGCAGAGATAGGGCAGCCCTGTACAGGATGCCTTAAGGTGGAGAGACAGGAGCAAAACACTTTACAAAGACATTTCAGCAACAAAGATGTCAATTAGTATGTCTTTTTCATTGTATCTATTATAGGCATAACTTAAAAATGTAGAACATACTTGTTTTTGTCCAAGTGTTGAAGTCTCTCACTGAACTTAGAAGCAATTTCAGTAAAGTTCGTCACAGCAGAGAAAAGTGAATCTGAAATAGAAATCGGGGCCTAATGGCGTTGTCCTATGGCTTATGCAAAGGGAACAGTATACGAAGCTGTTTGTTCTCTTCTGCATTTTACAAGCTATTTATATTTTATATATTACAAGAGGAGCATCAGTGAAATGACAAATACATTTATAGATGTAAACAAAATGTCTGATCATAGGGACTGGCAATAAATAATAAATGGACTAAAGTAGATAATAACATTTTGGAGATTAACTGAAGCACAGAGATAATGAATTTTGAAAGAGGTGGTGTAGCATACCAAATGACACACTGTATGTTTTCATTTCTTGTGGATGTTTCATTGAAATATTGTAGATTTTGTCAGCATACTTTCTCAAAACTATAGCATAATCTCGACAGTCAAATGGGAGCACTATGGAATTGGCTAGTTCAAATACCATCCCTCCTCGAACCTGGGCCACAGCGAGGTGATACTTAAAAGTTGGATCATAAAACTTTTCCACCAATTCATATGTTTCAGAGACACTGTGATACAAAGGATAGCTCCTGGATTTGCTTGTTGCCTACAGAAAGGAAACAACAACAACAACAACAACACAAAACGCACACACACAAAATATATCTCATAAAATAGCTTATAATAAAATGCATAGTACCATATTTACTATTAATACTAGTAAAACTGTTTTGGTCAGTAATGAATAAAGGAATGTATTTAAGAACCTCAATAAGCCACTTACTAAAGGGTTAATATTATAATGTTAAAAGATACCCCAGATGTGGAATTAAAAAATATGTGTATACAACATAAATGATAGTATAAAAATTATCTGAAAGGGCCTAAAGTCTTGCCTTCAAGGATACAGGAGATGTGAAAATGTGGGCGCCTGGGTGGCTCAGTTGGTTAAGCGACTGCTTTCGGCTCAGGTCATGATCCTGAAGTCCCTGGATCGAGTTCTGCATCGGGCTCCCTGCTCAGCAGGGAGTCTGCTTCTCCCTCTGACCCTCCCCCCTCTCATGTGCTCTCTCTCTTTCATTCTCTCTGTCTCAAATAAATAAATAAAATCTTTAAAAAAAAAGAGATGTGAAAATGTTCCTGAAACAAAGACAAGATAATGTTGCATTTCAGTACAAATAATTTAAGAAAACAGGGAATTGTTGGAGGTGATTGTAAATGAGCATTATACAATATTATATAGGATAATGCTGCAAGTTGTTAATGACTGAAATTCCACAAATGGATGATTCTCTGACAAGCAGCATTCAGAAGCATGAAGAATCCACACAGTGAGGGGTTCAGGAGTGGATCCAGAGTCTCACGAAGGAGAGAGAAGGAATGCTCAGACATACATAAGACACCAAGAACATACACAAAAGGCAAGCAGCAAGGACTTTCCAAACTTTGAATTGCTGATTTATGCCTTTTGCCTGCCTTATTTAGCTATTTATGTTTTTATTGATATAGAAGAACACTTTATATAGCAGTGTGTTGAAGAGGCTAGGATTCTAAAATTAGACAGCTGGAGTTTGAATCCAGGCTTTAGGATTTATTACCAAATAACTTTGGGTGGTTACTAACCCAAAGATTATTAGCTTTTCTTTACTGTAGTATTCTTATGAGTAAAACATAGATAATATTAACATCTACCCTCACCCCACTCCCATCTAGCCCTGCCTAACTTCCTACTCCAATGGTAGGATTAAAGATTTCCTGTCTGGAGAGAATAACTAGTCCAAGAGAAAAGATCTATAGATTCTGTAGACCTATAGTTGTTGCCTCCCCTAAAGCATCTAGAAGAGGCATTCTTGATCACTCTTCTCTGAAGCTTCCCATTTGACAATTGCCACGCTTGCATACAGGGCTTTGGTCAGCTTTTTATAGACTCACTCCTAAATAAGACAGGTTGCCAAAGATGCCCAGGTATTTGAAAACAGCCTTTGACTTCAAAGATACAGACCAAACACACATACTAAAATAAAATCAACTCGGGTGCCTGGGTGGCTCACTTGGTTAAGCGACTGCCTTTGGCTCAGGTCATGATCCGGAATCCTGGGATCGAGCAGGGAGCCTGCTTCTCCCTCTGACCCTCTCCCCTCTCATGCTGTTTCTCTCTCTCTCTCTCTCAAATAAATAAAAAAATAAATAAAATCTTTAAAAAAAAGTTTAAAAAAAATAAATCAACTCAAGAGTAAGGAGGTACTCCATAGAAGGAAGGGAAGCTTAATAATAACAACAAGAGTAATAAAGATTTCAATAAAAAAAAATGAATGACAGAGTTGAGAAAAATATTCCTGATAGTAAAAAAAAGACACAGATAGAAACAAAAGATAAAAAATGAACACACCAGAAAATAATCCCTAGATGTTAAACAACTAGTAATAGTTCAAAAAAGACAAAAGAGGGAAGAAGTGGTCAAAGGGAAATGCATTCCCTCCAACTGCAAGACGTGGGTTTCCAGACCAAAGGGCCCACTCTGTGCCCAGCCCAGTGTGAGGAAAAATGGTATAACCAAGGCACACATGCACACCAAGGACAACATGGGAGATACTAAAACCTTCCTTTAAAAAAAATCATGGTACCGGTGTGAAAACAGACACATGGATCAATGAATGAAATAGAATAAAGAACCCAGAAATAAATCCATACATATGTGGTCATTTAATCAATGACAAAGGTGGCAAGAATGACACAGTGGGGAAAGGACAGTCTCTTGAATAAATAGTACTGGGAAAACTGGACCACTACATGAAGAAGAATGAAACTGGACCACTTTCTTACCCCATATACAAAAATAAATTCAAAATGGATGAAAGACTTGAACTGAAGACCTGTAACATTAAAACTCTTAGAAGAAAACATGAGCAGTAGGCTCTTTGACACAGCCTTAACAATATTCCCTTGGACCAGTCTCCTCCAGCAAGGGCAGCAAAGCTAAAATATACACATGGGACTACATGAGAATAAAAAGATTCTGCACAGCAAAGGAAACAATCAACCAAAGGAAAGGGCAACCTACTGAGCAGGGGAAGATATTTGAAAATCATACATCCAAAATATTTAAAGAACTTGCACAACTCAGTATCAAAAACACAAACAACATGATTAAAAACTGGGCAAAGGAGAAAAAAAACTGGGCCGATGACTTGAATATACATTTTTACAAAGAAGACACAAAGATGTCCAACAGGTACATAAAAAATGTTCAACATCACTAATCTTCAGAGAAATGCAAATCAAAATCAAAATATTACATCATACCTGTCAGATTGGCTATTATCTAAAAAGCAAAATACAATAAGTGTTGGCGAGGTTGTAGAGAAAATGAACCTTCATACAGTGTTGGTGGGAATGCAAACTGGTGCAGTCACTGTGGAAAATAGTAAGGAGATTCCTCAAAAATTTAAAAATAGATCTACCATACAATCCAGAAGTTCCACTGCTGGGTATTTATAAGAAGACAATGAAAACATTAATTCAAAAAGATACATGCACTCCCTATGTTCTCTGCATTATTTACAACAGCCAAGATATGGAAGTAGCCTAAGTGTCCATCATACACACACACACACACACAGGAATATTAGCCATAAAAAAGAATGAAATCTTGCCATTTGCAATATGGATGGACCTAGAGGGTATTACGCTAAGTGAAATAAGTCAGAGAAAGACAGAATACCACACGATTCCTTATATGTGGAATCTAAAAAACAAAACAAATGAACACACAAAACAAAAACAGACTCACAGATACAAAAAACAAACTGCTGTTGGTTACCAGAGGGGAAGGGTTAGAGGGCAGGAAAAATAGGTAAAGGGCTTTAAGGGGTACAAACTTTCAGTGATAAAATAACTAAGTCCTAGAGATGTTAATGTACAGCACAGGGAATATAGTCAGTAATATTGTAATAACTTTGTATATCGTTAGATGGTAACTAGATATTGTGGGGATCATTTTGTAATGCTTAAAAACACCGAATCACTATGATGCACATCTGAAACTAGTAAGATATTGAATGCCAATTATACTTCAATAAAAGGAAAAAATCAGAGCCAAGGGATCAGGGGTCAAATAGCACCAAATTTCTCAACAGCAATCCTGCAGCCTGGAAGATACTGAGGGATGAGTTCAGAATTCTGAAGACATAGAATTTTCAACCAAAACTTTGTGCCCACACAAACTATCCAAGAATTGTGTTGGTATAAATGTATTTCAGACACAGAAGGGCTTTTGCTTTGATACACCCTTTTCAAGAAGTTCCTGAAGGATATGCTCCAAACATACTAAAGAATAAACAAGAAAAAGGAAGAGACAAAATCCAGGAAAGAGAAGATGCAAAACAGGAGAGAAGTGAAGGTCTCTCAGACTTCTCAATGAAAGAAAATTTCACAGACAAGAGCTGTGTCACAGGCAAAGAAAACCACTAGAGAATCCAGAGGAGCAGGAGAAAAAGAACCCAAGGGGGAAAAAGAAATCTGCCAGATCACCCGATGCGTTTGAATACCCTGAAACTTTGTGTTGGATACATGGAGGGGGAAAAAAAAAGATATTCTAATCCACAGTATGGTAAAATGATAGACTGAGAAAATGCAATGAGGGAAAGTATTTGGGAGTTGGGAGAAAAAGTGATAAAGAAACGCTAAATGCCTATCTTTCCTCATGAGAAGTAAATGGATGATACATCAAACTGAAAAATAAATAAATAGCAGCAGGAGCATAGCATGTATAAGCATGCAGATAGATGTCAGAAGAAACCAATGAAAAAGTTGAAAAAATGTGAATCTGTTGAACAGAATTAGAGATGGGACAAGCCTGCAAGTGGAATAAGAGACCAGTGTTTTTCTTCATACACCCTTACAGAACTGTATGACATTTTGTGAACTATGTTCCTATGTTACTTTGGTAAACATAAAACTATAAAATTGTCATTACCATCAGCGGCAACAATGGTAGGAAAAAAAATCATGACCTGTATATGTGTTCATTGCTTCTTGTGCCATAGAGCATAATTTTCATGTTTACCGACTAGAGATAGAATGGGATAAAAATCCAAACATCTGCTGGTCTGGATACTAATTCATCTTTGGAATAACAGGTAGGGAGGAGTCAAAGACAATTTCTACACTTCTAGTGTAAGTAACTGGGTGAAAGCAATGCCACCTAATGAAACAGAAAATATATTTAAGGGAGAACATGCAAGTTCAAGTTCTAAGGCTTAGGATACCCGATTCAGGCATTACCCCATGTGATAGTAGCATGACCTCAACCACTTCTGCTTTAAATTCCTCTATTTCTCTAGGGCTTATGTCACCCTTTTTCTATTCCAGAATGATTTGTGTAGCTAAAATATATTCATAAGTAATCTTGAAAAACGTACTGACAGACTTACCCAATTTTTAGTGTACCGTGCTCTGCCTGAAGCAATTCCAAGTCTTTGGAAGAACACCTCAAAGTCATTACCAGATCCCAACTTACTAATCCTTTTAGGGATAAAATAGGAGGTTATTTGAGTAGTTTCTTCAGTGAGTACAAATTAAAGATTAATTAAACTCCATTCTTGCTCTTATAAATATCATTTTTCTTTATAAAAATCACATCAGACAAGCAACAACAACAAAAAGTAATTGAGAGGAATATCAGTCCTGATCATAAAGTATCTACTTCCATAAGACTGTTTTGGGTAGTAGGGACCATTGTTCTTTTGGGTTCCTGGACCCAATTCCAACATGTGGAGGGGAATGTGTGGTGTTTCCCATATCAGCAACAAGCAATGCTTGGGTGTCCTCCAACTCAACTCAGTTCTGACACTGAAGGTAGCACCAGATTCCACAGGTGAATGGCTCAGTCCCACAAGACTGCCCCTCCACTGATTTCAGAAGCCAACCACAAACCCAGATTGTTATCTGTGTTTCTGACCAACGGGTGACATATTGGAGATTCCCAAGTTCCCTTCCTTGCTTTCGATTAATTTGCTAGAGCTGTTCCCAGAACCCAGAGAACCATTTTATTTACTAGATCACTGGTTTATTATAAAAGGATGTAACTCAGGAACAGCCAGATGGAGGAGGTGCAGAGGGCAAGGTGTGGGGAAAGGGTGCTGAGCCGTCCACACCCTCCCCAGGTATGCCACTCTGCTCTAAGTTCCATGTATCCACCAATGTGGGAGCTCTCTGAACCCTGTCTTCTTGGGTTTGTATCTTCATTACAAAGGCACAATTGATTAAATCATTGGCCATTGCAAAGTGATTCAACCTCTGCTCATGGGGTGGGACTGAAAGTCCCAATTCTCTAATTATATAGTTGGTTCTCCTGGCCATCAGCCCGCATCCTTAGGTGGGGTCCAAAGGTCACCCTGCTAACACAAAAAGAGACACCCTTGTCTCTTTCATCACTTAGAACATTCTAAAGATTTTGGGAGCTCTCTGTGCCACAAAAGGGGCCAAAGATCTAATATATACTTCCTATTATAAATCATAGTATCACAATTGCATAAGTTACTTTTTTTTTAAAAAGATTCATTAAGTTGGAAAATATTTTCCCTCAACTTATTTTATCGTCTGTATTTGTTGTTCATGATAAAGTTAAAAGAAGCAGATTTTTTTTTAGATAATTCAGATGTAAATCCTACCTTAAAAATTTTTAGTTATTCATACTCTTGATAGGTATAATCTTATCTATAATCAATCTATATCTCTGAGATAGTTATTCCTCTAACCTTGCTTGTGAAGACATAACCATATTGAAATGATGCCTATATTTTTCTTAGAGTAACTATTTTTTAACTGTATGATATTCAGAAAAAAGAAAATGTATCAAGTAACTAAGGGACAGAAATGCGAGAACTACTTTCCGCCATTATAACTTTTGACTTATACACTGCCTGCTCAAAAAAGAACCACTTTTAGATGGCCTACAGATTTAACTTCAAAACACATAGTAATATTTTATTTGAGAAACAAAGCATCACCTTCCCTTTATCACTGAAAGAAAATACACTTTCATTTTCAACCCAATCCTATGCTGTATCTAGTAGAAAGTCTTGTTTGCTTACCTGGGCATGCCACTGAACTCCGGTGAAGGACTTTTTCCATTCCAGCTCTCATAAAGAGATTTGCCTTCAAAACCTTCATCGGGGCTTTGGAGCTACACAGATTAAAAGGGAAAAAAAGAAAATACTTATAAATCAGATATTTTAAAATTTAAATGTCCATTAACCAGGGAATGAATAACTAAACTATATTCAGCAAAACACGTGATGCAATTCATACATTAGCAGTCATTAAGAATTACAACAATGAGTTTCTGACAATAGGGAAAATGTTCATGCTATTATATATAAGTGTGGCTATTACAAGAAATACATGATGTGTATGGAAAAGAAGGCCAAATTATTACCAAGCTACTGTATGCAAATGAATGGTCTTACTGTAAGATTTTTTGGGCTATTTTTTCTGAATTGAGGGAGGCTGCTCTCAAAAACAATTTCTCTCCTCTTATAAAAAAGAAAATGGGGGCGCCTGGGTGGCTCAGTCGTTAAGTGTCTGCCTTTGGCTCAGGTCATGATCCCAGGGTCCTGGGATCAAGCCCCACATCAGGCTCCCTGCTCGGCGGGAAGCCCGCTTCTCCCTCTCCCACTCCCCCTGCTTGTGTTCCTGCTCTCGCTCTCTCTCTCTCTGTCATATAAATAAATAAAATCTTAAAAAAAAAAAAGAAAATGAAAGGAAGCAAGGTGATTAAGAGAAGGTATTTCTTTTAATATTGCTTCTTGTCAGTAAGGTTGCTAAAGTCATTAAATAATACACAATAAAAACAAATGCATTAATATCTTAATTAATTATTTATTATAATTGTGTTAAATATTGGGCTTTAAATACATTTTCTGGTTTTATAGATGAGAAAACTAAGGAAAAAAAATATGACCTAATATTGAGTTCTAGACCTATTCTTGAAATCTAGCGCATTAGATGTTATGCCGAAAACATTTCACAAACTAATTATAAATTTTCCATCACTATTCATGGGTTATTTATTATACATTATATGGTATACAGTGTTTTTATATTATATTTCATAAAAGTCCTATGTTCTATTTTTTTTTTAAAGATTTTATTTATTTATTTATTAGAGAGCGAGCAAGAGAGAAACAGCATGAGAGGGGAGAGGGTCAGAGGGAGAAGCAGGCTCCCCGCTGAGCCGGGAGCTCAATGTGGGACTTGATCCCAGGACCCTGGGATCATGACCTGAGCCCAAGGCAGTCACTTAACCAACTGAGCCACCCAGGTGCCCCTATGTTCTATTTTTCAACAAATTTAATTTTTAAAAGTTTATAGAGTACCTATGTTGTTTAAGACTTTTTGTGAATGCCAGGGATACGAAGCTCAGTAAGACACATTACATACTCTCTATGAGTGAGAACTACAGGTAAAGATGTGGAATGCAATGTGCTAGGTGCAAAGGTCTATGGGAACACAAATAAATTTGCATAAGCATGAGGAGAGAGTCAGAACTTAGGTTAACAGAAATTATGTTATTAATTTGTAAAGTATGAATAAATAGGCAACAAAAGAATTTCACTCAAGCTTATAAATTGACACAAAATTTTGATATAAGGAACAGCACTGCTGCATTTATTCTAAGAAATGCGCATTTAAAACAGTGTAGAAATACAGTACTAAATGCTCAGTTTATCACTCAAATGTAAAATGCTATAAATCACTCTCCCCAAATAAAACAGAATAAAACAAACCCCCAAGCTGTCAAGCATCACATAATTTCAAATCTGACCTAGAGGGTAGTATTTTTGCAATTGTCTCCGGATGCCACCAAACCAGCCAGAAAACAAATATAACTGCCAAGCTTCCTTAGCATTTGCCTTAAATTACATGAACAGTGAACATTCTCAGAAACACCCTGTGGAGATATTTAAATTTTTACACACTTCATGGAAATCAATAAAACTGCAGGCAAATGATGCAGCTCTTGAGTAACGACATGAATTTTTTTTTTTTTTCTATTCCTAGAGGAGAAGCTAAGTCATAAGATTACATTCCATGCTTTTGAAACCAAAGGTTAGTGACATTTAAGTCTTACTGAAAACCCCTATCTGAAGGGGAATGATTGTGTTTTCCTTGGTAATTATACTTCAATTGGTAATTCTATTAAATAGGTAAGTCTTTTTTTTCCTTTCCAGTTCAAATCAGATAAGTAGCAGTAACAACAAAATCTGCCAAGCAATACGTTCTTCATGATGACAAACGCTAGGCCCAGGAGACTGAGGATCAGGACAAGGAAAGTGAAGAGCTGCCTGTCAGTCCTGGAGGAACTCAGGCACAATCTCTCTGGCAGGTTCGGGATCCTGTGCTGCTGTCGGAATTAAGAGAACTTCAGCTGTCAGCCAGTTCAGTGGGGCTCAGTGGAGTGCAGCTCAAGGCCAAAAGTCAGGAAGGGGGGGTACATGGTCTCCCCTAGCCTCTGCCCCCAAACGATTGGACCCTGGAGTCAGCGCTTGCTGTTTTTACAACATACTCCTTCTCAATCTCTTAGAAACTTCAGCTCTTCCTGCGTCCTGGGCTAATTGATATCATTACTTGAAGGAGTATAAATTAGTTTTAAAATTAAGGAGTGAAATCACAGGACCAAGTCCCGGTTCAGCTATTGCACGAGTTGTATGACTCTGGGGGCTAATGCTTTTTGATCTCAGTTTTCTCGATTTCAAATGGGGATGGTGGACACAATGCTACCCCAGGGCTGCTTCAGTAGTTGGGAGAAATGGGGTAGCATATGTAAACAGTTTATTAGATGTAATGTTCTCTGGAGTTTATTAGACGTAATATTTGCTATATGAGAGAAAGACAAGTTATAAAACAATGCAGCTGCTTAACATAATAATGGTTCCTCAAGAAAACATCATTTGTAGAACTCAAACTTTCTAAAATTATACATAATTATTTTTACCTCCTTTGTTAGGTTGTATACCAAGCTGTACATTAGTGGGGTGCAATCGACTCTCAGAGTATAGTTTCCTTAAAGATAAAGAGAGAGTGGGTTTTTATTTCATTTACTTCATTCTTTCATTCAAAGATGAATCCTAGGTCTTTACCCAGAAGGATCCTTAACATAACATAATAATAAAAAAAAACTTAAAAAAAAAACTAATGATGTAATGTATGGTGACTAACATAACATAATAAAATTAAATAATAAAAATAAACCTAAGTCCAGTAAAAACTGTCCAGCTTACTATTCAATAAAGGCATCACTGCTCACCATGGTCCTCAGTTCCAGGCATGAAACAACCCCCATCACCGCTCCAAATCTTCACCTCCCACTCTGCCCAAGCAGACTCCTGCTCAGGGGCTTTGCATATACAGTTCCCTCAGCCTGGAACAGTGTTATGCATTATATCTGCATGACTTAAAACTCCCCCTCTAGTCTAATGTCATGTTTTCTGAGAGTTTTCCCCTGAACTTCCTACCTAGAGGAGCACCCTCTCTTCCTATTATCCTAGCCGCTCTTTCTCTTTTGACCTTGCTTATTTTTCTCATTAGTTATCTTTCAAACATGTTAAATATTTGCCTTTTTATTTTCCATCCTCCCAGCAGACTAGAAGTTCCACGGGAACAGGTGTTCTCTTTTATTTGTTGCCAGGGGTTAGCACTGTCCTGGCCTTTAGCATTTACCCAATAAACATTTGTTGTAAAAATGCATTTATGGGGGCACCTAGGTGGCTCAGTCAGTTAAGCATCCAACTCTTGATTTTGGCTCAGGTCATGGTCTCAGTTTCCTGGGATCGAGCCCTGCATCGGGCTCCATGCTCAGCTTGGAGTCTGCTTGAGATTCTCTCTCTCTCTCTCTCTCTCTCTCCTTCTGCTCCACCTCCCCCCGCTTGTATGTGTGCATGCGCACACACACTCTCTCTCTCAAATAAAAGAAATAAAATCTTTTTAAAAATGCATTTATAAGGCAGATGCTCTCCAGCTAGTTCTGAATAGAGAACAGAGATGGCGTTCCCATTCCTCAGGAAATCTGTCTGATGAGTTTGAGAGTCATGAGAACCAGACAGGAGGGGTAACCTCAAGAAGTTGTGGGAGTACAGGGAGGGAAGGCTAAAGCATGATGGGGGCCTGGGGAAGGGAAAGTTAAGACAACTTCATCAAGGATTAGCCTGTACAAATGCCCAGAAATATAAAAGTACACGATGTACTCAAAGAATGGCCAGCAACTCTTATCACAAAGCTTCAGATCCATGTCTGGGGACAGCAAAAGTTGAGGCTTTAAAAATAAGTAGACACCCCAGCAGAACTGTTCATGGAACTTAAAAGGCTGGTTCTAAAATTCAACTGAAGAATAAATATGCACAAATTTTAGCCACTGACATTTTTAAAAGCGATAAAGAGCTAGTAGGAGTGCAAACCAGAGAGTCAGAGAGGTAGTCTGGCAGCATGAATTACCACATAATGCACGTGTACCATGACCAAGCCATGATACTGTAGCTCTCCACTCTCCACTTATGTAGAAAAAGGCAAATAAACAAGATATTTACTGCAACAAATTGAAGCAATCTGACCATCAGCTGAAGAATTGAGACTTAAATTGCTCTGTTGAAAACACTGTAGAAGTTTTTGTTTTCAAGTGATAGATCTATATATAATGACATGGAAAGTTTTCCATAATATGCTGTTGAGTGGAAAAGAAGATGCAGAACCATGTAGCATGTAATATGTAATATGTAATGAAAACCTGTATAAGGTAGTGAGGGGCAACACAATGTAGTGGTTAGAAGGATAAAGTTGATCAGCTAGATTTGAGTCTCAGCTCAATCTTTTACTAGCTGTGTGACCTTGGTAAAGTTACTTAATCTCTCTGAATTGGACGTTTCCTCTTCTATACAAGGAAAATAATAAAAGTACCTACCTTACAGGATTATTGGATTAAATAAATATTTACATGTAAAGCACTTAAGACACCACCTTCAACACCACTGATGGTTTGTGTGAGCTAACCATCTATAGATGAATGTTAGTGTGATGGAAACATCTCAAATTGAGGACAGTAGCACCTTCGGAGAGAGGGCTGAGTTTGAGAGTAATATTAGTAAAGGTTTTTGCTTTATTTATAAATTTTGCATTTTACCATGAGAAAGCCAATGTATCACTTATTGTTTTATCTTAAAGATGAATATTTAACAAAATTTTAAATATAAAACAAAGTAAGATAAGTGGCATCCTAGTCATCGAGTAACATGGTGTCACGTGCTCTTGATCCTGAGAATTATGGGGAGACAATGCAGCATTTTAAGGCAGGGAGTGACATCATCAGCAAATTCCAATGATTAAAACCATTAAAAATCAAATCTTACAAACAAACCTAGCAACAAAGACATTATTCTACTTTTGAAAAATACACGTTTAAGTTCTTATTCTCTGTAGCAAAGGTGTTTCATCTGATTATGTGTTTCTAAGTAAGGGTAATAGTTCCAAGCTAATATTTTTCAACTTTTACTCTGTGAGAGGCACAGGTCTGGGAGTTTTGCAAATATTAGCCACTTTTGCCCTGATAAGAGCCTTGGAGATACGTACTCTTGGTAACTCTATTTTTAAATTTTTTTAAGTGTTTTTCCTTTTTTTTTTTTTTTTTTAAAGATTTTTATTTATTTATTCATGAGAGACAGAGAGAGAGAGAGGGGCAGAGGGAGAAGCAGGCTCCCTGCCGAGCAGGGAGCCCGATGCGGGACTCGATCCCAGGACCCTGGGATCATGACCTGAGCCGAAGGCAGACGCTTAACCATCTGAGCCACCCAGGCGCCCTTTTTTCCTTTTTTTGAAAGACTTTATTTCTTTATTTGTTTGAGAGAGTGAGCGAGAGAGGGAGAGCACAAGCAGGTGAGTGGCAGGCAGAGGGAGAGGGAGAAGCAGACTTCCCGCTGAGCAGGGAGCCCGATGCAGAACTCGAACCCAGGATCCTGGGATCATGACCTGAGCCGAAGGCAGATGCTTAACTGACTGAGCCACCCAGGCAGCCCGGTAACTCTAGAGGTGAGAAAACTGAGACATGATAAGTAAGTCACAACCTGAGGTCACACAACGAGGAAGTGGCAGTGCCACGAGGAAGGCCAGGCCCTTCACCACGAACGTAAGAGGAGGGCAGGATGGCTGAAATGCACTGCGTGAGCTACCTCCTAGGACGATGTAACTCAGAAAGGTGGACCAAGAAGATATGTACATGGCAGCATGTCTCCAGCAAAATGCAATGTCTCAATTACTGCTGATACGGAAAGTTTACTCCTACACTACAGGGAAGATTCTAAAAGCCCACCCTGCGTTCATTGACTCATTCATTTGCTGTACCTGTGCAACACGTGTTTCTTTAACAAGACATTGGGAAGCCATGAGTTATCAAGATCCTGTCTGTTCCAGGCTGAAGAAGACAGCCTAGTAACAGAAATAGTTTGTAAAGCAAATAGTTGTTTAGCCATGGCAGTGATGAGTGCTAAAGATGGGCTTGCCTGAAAAAGTAACAGTTCAGAGGAGGCTGTAAGGATAAGAATTAAACAGGTAGAGTGTGTTGCACAGACATCTGGTACTGAGAACAGCAGGTGCACTGTCCGGGAAGGAGCATATGGTCAAGAACAGAAAGATGAGTGGGTGTGGAGGATAGTGGCAATGGACTGCTTGATCTTGGAAATAGACCTGACGATGTCCTTTTGTTCAAATCTCTGCTTATCAAAAGCAAATACGTTCTTTTTTTTTTTTAAAGATTGTATTTATTTATTTGAGAGAGAGGGAATGAGAGACAGAGAGCATGAGAGGGGGGAGGGTCAGAGGGAGAAGCAGACTCCCTGCCGAGCAGGGAGCCCCTTGCGGGACTCCATCCAGGGACTCCAGGATCATGACCTGAGCCGAAGGCAGTTGCTTAACCAACTGAGCCACCCAGGCACCCGCAAATACGTTCTTTAAGGCCAGTCTTAAGTGTCATTTCTCAGGCTTTTCCTGAACTTGCTACTATTCTCTCCTCTGAACTCCTAGACCAGTCTGATTATAGCCTTTTTTTTAAATAGTAATATGATTTTTTTTTAGGATTTTATTTATTTATTTGAGAGAGAGAGAGAGACCTAAGCTGAGGTCAGACACTGGGCTGAAGGCAGGCGTTTAACCAACTGAGCCACCCAGGTGCCCATTTGGCCTTTTCATAGTACCTGCATATATTAGTATCCTAGACTAATTTATCATTTGTACTGAGCCACAAACTCCTGAGTGCAAGACTGTTCTTTACTAACCTCTTATTCCTTTGAAATACTGGAAAGTACATTATGGAGAGAAGTGCTCAATAACGATTCATTGAATTGGAAAAAAAATTAAGAAAAAATACTTGGACATCAGTATTTTTTTCCAAAATCTATATGCATGATATGATAAAACTAGGATTATATTTAAATTATACTTTTTGCTACCCCATTCTAAAACCATAGAAATCTTTAGTTCTATTATTTATTTATCCACTTAACAGGTATTTACGATCCCTAGCACAGACAAGAAAATCTGCCAGATGAAGCAAATCAGAGAGGGCTGCTTTCCCAAATTAGCACTCTTGGGCTTACAGCTGCTGTGAGGCAAGCGCACAGCCGGACCCACCAGCAGCAGAGTCCCTAACCACATGGACCGGATTTGCCTTCTTTACTGGAGCATCATTTATAAACTAAGTAGCTGCTACTAGTTCGTGTACTAGATCGCATCTTTTCCTATGAGACCAACGTTATTCACCTTCTATAGAAGAATCAGCATTAACATAGGCCACACCACGCTCTTGAAGGAGTCTGGAATTCTCCTATAATAAAAAAGAAAGAAAACCATAAACATATATCATAACCTCCCCCTAAAACAATGTACATCTACATGTGCTGTGTGGAGATATTTGAAACAAGCTGACCACAAAATTGATATATAAGATTCTGAAAACAGTTTGTTTGAAATAATTCCGATAAAGATTATTCTAAGAGATAACAAGCAAAACATTTTTAAGACTAAAATTTAAGATGAACCTACCCATATTCTTAATATGGTAAATAGAAAAGGAGTTGATTCCTTTAACCATGCCATGGTTTACCCTTCAAGAAATTCTCTTATCAAACCTGAATGACATAAGATAGAAACCCCTCAGTGGAAATCTTCCCATGAACATCTCCCTCTCAATCTCTCTCTCTCTCTCTTTTTTTAAAGTAAGCTTCAAGACCAGCGTGGAGCCCAACTAGGCTTGAACTTATGACCCTGAGATCAAGACTTGATCTGAGCTCAAGAATGGGACGCTTAACCCAACTGGCCCACGCAGGCGCCCCCCCCCCCCGCCATGAACATCTCTTTATTTAAGAGGAGAATCTCGCCTGATTCAATCATTTCAAATTTCAAATTTATGGGTTAAAAATATGTGGTTTCCATACTATACTCAGAAGCATGAAGTTCTTCTGTAGGATGACACCACCTACTGGTCAAGACTGATCATTGCACAATAGTAAAATGCTGACAAAACGTGTAGCAGGGTTTTTGGGGTTTTGTTGTTGTTGTTGTTGTTGTTGTTGTTGTTGTTGAGCTATCAAGTGGATTTTGAATCTCCAAAACATGTAATTTCCTAAGCATCCCGACAGTAAGAAAGGAAGTAGAAACAATATGCAACTTTAGGTGGTGAATCTGAAACAGACAAACCAAGAGGTTTCTCTCCCCCCACCTTTGGTTGTTTCCTAAATTCCACATATGGTATTCATCTTTCTCTGACTTATTTCGCTTAGCATTATACTCTCTAGATCCATCCATGTTATTGCAAATAGCAAGATTCTGTTCCTTTTTATGGCTGAATAATAATCCATTATATATATACATGTTTGTGTGTATATATGTGTGTGTATGTATGTGTGTGTGTGTGTGTGTGTATAAAATGAGATATATATATCTCACGTCTTCTTTATCCATTCATCTATTGATGGACACTTGGGCTGCTTCCATAATTTGGGTATTGTAAATAATGCTGCTATAAACATAGGGGTGCATATATCTTTTTGCATTAGTGTTTTTCGTATTATTTGAGTGGTGGAATTATTGGATTATATAGTAACTCTATTTTTAATTTTTTAAGGAACCTCCATACTGGTTTCCACAGTGTGGACCAGTTTGCATTCCCACCAACAGTGCATGAGAGTTCCTTTTTCTCCACATTCTTGCCAACACTTTTGTTTTTGATTTTAGACATTCTGGCAGGTCTGAGGTGATATCTCATTGTGGTTCTGATTCCCATTTCCCTGATGAAGAGTGATGTTGAGCATTTTTTCATGTGCCCATTGGTCATCCATATACCTTCTTGGGGAAATGTCTGTTCATGTTTTCTGCTCATTTTTTAATCAGATTGGTTTTTGTGTGTTGAGTTGCTCAGTTTTTTTTTTTTTGTTTTTTTTTTTGAGTTGCTCAGTTCTTTATTTATTTTGGATACTAACCCTTTATTAGGTAAGTCATTTGCAAATATCTTCTCCTATTTGGTAGGCTGTCTTTCAGTATTGTTCATTGTTTCCTTTGCTGTTCAGAAGGTTTTTATTTTGATATAATCTCAATAGTTTGTTTTTGTCTCCCTTGCCTCAGGGAAGGCATTATTGAACATGATGTCAGCTGTGGGTTTTCATATATGGTCTTTATTATGTTGAGGTATGTTCCCTCTAAACCTACTTTGTTGAGGGTTTTCATCATAAATGGATGTAGTACTTTGTCAAAAGCTTTTTCTGCAACTACTGAAATGATTATATGGTTTTTATCCTTTCTCTTGCTAATGTATCACATTGGTTGATTTGCAAATATTGAACCACCCAGGATTAAATCCCACTTAATTGTGGTGAATGTTTTTTAAATGTATCATTGGATTCAGTTAGCTAATATTTTGTTGAGGATTTTTGCATCTATGTTCATCAGAGATATTGGCTTGTAGTTCATTTTGTGTAGTGTCCTTATCTGGTCTTGGTATCAGGGTAATCTTGGTCTCATAGAATGAATTTGAAAGCTTTCTTTCCTCTTCTATTTTATGGATTAGTTTGAAAAGAATAGGTATTAACTCTTTTTAAAATTTTTGGTAGAATTCATCTGTGAAGCTATCTGGTCCTGGACTTTTGTTTGTTGGGAATTTTTTGATTACTGATTCAATTTCATTGCTAGTAATTGGTCTATTCAAGTTTTCTATTTCTTCCTGATTCAGTTTTGATAAATTATATAAATTATATGTTTCTTTTTTTTAAGATTTTATTTATTTATTTGACAGAGAGAGAGAGGCAGTGAGAGAGGGAACACATGCAGGGGGAGTGGGAGAGGGAGAAGCAGGCCTCCCGCCGAGTAGGGAGCCTGATGTGGGGCTCAATCCCAGGACCCTGGGATCATGAGCTGAGCTGAAGGCAGATGCTTAATGACCGAGCCACCCAGGTGCCCCAAATTATGTTTCTAAGAATGTATCCATTTCTTCTTGGTTGTCCAGTTTGTTGGCACATATAATTTTTCATAATATTTTTCATAATATTCTTTTATAATCCTTTGTATATCTGTGGTGTTGGTTGGTATTTCTCCTCTTTCATTCCTGATTTTGTTTGAGTCCTCTCTTTTTTTTGATGAGTTTAGCTAAAGGTTTATCAATTTTATTGATCTTTTCAAAGAAGCAGCTCCTGGTTTCATTGAGCTGCTGTATTGTTTGTTTTGTTTTGTTTTGTTTTTTTAGTTTCTATTTCGTTTATTTCTGCTCTAATCTTTATAGTTCCCTTCCTTCTACTGATTTGGGGTTTTGTTTGTTCTTCTTTTTATAGTTTTTTTAGATGTAAGGTTAGGTTTTTTATCTGAGATTTTTCTTGCTTCTTAAGGTAGACCTGTATTGCTATAAACTTCCCTCTTAGAACAGCTTTTGCTGCAACCCAAAGATTTTGGACAATTGTGTTTTCATTTTCATTTGCTTCCATGTATTTTTTGATTTCCTCTTTCATTTCTTGGTTGACCCATTCATTGTTTAGTAGCATGTTATTTAACCTCCATGTATTTGTGCTCTTTCCAGATTTTTTTTGTGGTTGACTTATAGTTTCATAGTGTTCTGGTCAGAAAAAGATGCATGGTATGACTTCAATCTTTGTGAATTTGTTGAGGCTTATTTTGTGACCTAATATATGATATATTCTGGAGAACGTTCCATGTAAACTTGAAAAGAATGTGTATTCTACTGTTTTAGGATGGAACATTCTGAATGTATCTGTTAGATCCTTCTGGTCCAAAGTGTCATTCAAAGCAACTATTTCCTTATTGATTTTCTGCTTGGATAATCTATCTTTTGATGTAAATGGGGTGTCAAAGTCTCCTACTATTACTGTATTACTATCAATTAGTTCCTTTATGTTTGTTGTTAACTGCTTTATGTATTTGGGTGCTCCCATGTTGGGTGCCTAAATACTTACAATTGTTTTATCTCCTTGTTGGATTGTTTCTTTTATGATTATACAGTGTCCTTCTTTGTCTCTTGTTATAGTCTTTGTTTTAAAGTCTATTTTGTCCAATATAAGTATTGCTACCCCAGATTTCTTTTCACATCCATTTGCACAAATGTTTCTCCATCCCTTCATTTTCAGTTGGCATTTGTCTCTATAGAGTCTAAAATGACTTGTAGGCAACATTTAGATGGGTCTTGCTTTTCTACCCATTCTGCTTTTTGTCTTTTGATTGGAATGTTTAGTCCATTTACACTCAAAGTAATTCTTGATAGGGATGAACTTATTGACATTTTGTCACTTGTATTATGGTTGTTTTTATAGTTCCTCTCTGTTCCTTTCTTCTTTGGCTCTCTTCTCTCACGGTTAGTTGGCTTTCTCTAGTCATATATTTGGATTCCTGTCTCTTTATTTTTTGCATATCCATTACTGGTTTCTGATCTGTGGTTACTATTTGGTTTGTGTACAACATCTTCTGTGTAAAGTAAAATTACTTCCAAAGGGGCCTATCAAATATTCTGCAGTGAGACTTCCTGCCTCATTTTTACCATGATTTAATTTAGAGTCAGTCATATAAGGAACATGAATGTGAAAAGTGTACCTTAATGTTCAGGCTCAAGGAGGGATTTAAATGTGGTTAGCTTTAGGAGCTAATCTGGAAAGGACAATAGAAAAAATGGTATCTTATTTTGATGTTTGGTTTCTAGTGAATTTACTTATTTACTGTCACACTCCCAGAAAATGAAGATTGATCATTTTGACAAGTGACATTAAGTGGCTTCAAAGTTCAAGCCAAACAGGTCTTTAATACAAAGAGACGGTTATTTTTAAACATGGATGCGTTGTTTCAGATTTTGGAAATAAGTCTGAATACGTCCTCACTGAAATCACTTGTTATTTTTACATCCTTGAGAATTAAGTCCTAACTGCTTCGCTGTAATGAAAATTTATATTGTAGCAAATTATCAACTAACCTCTGCCCACTCAGTAGAACCAAGAAGACCAAATTCTTCCGCATCCCAGCTTGCAAACAAAATTGTTCTTCTAGGTCTCCATCCTAAAATATATGTGTAAACACATTAATGCTGGGACAATACATAATATATCCAAGATATTGTACAACTCCACAGAAAAACAACACTAAAACTTCATTGGTTGTTTAGGAAAGGTGAACTCTGGTGAGAATTTTTACTTATATGATTTCCTTTCGTGAGATTTTTAAAGCTGATTTGTCAATACAAAAGAGCACATTTGCACTGAAAAGGGGGAAAATGTAGACACAGCAAAAATTCTGTGAGGTCATAATATTTGAATTGGTGTATAATGATTGGATACACACAGGCAGCCATCTGGTTCTGCAGCTGCCCGGAGAGAAAGAAGAAAGTGCTAGATGTGGTCTGTGTTCTGAGAGCAGATAAAACTGAGAGAAAACTCCTTACAACCCTTCCACGTTCTGGCATTGCACAAACAATTGTTCAGTGTCAGCTGGTTGTGTGATTTCACTCCCTTCTCTGCCAGCATTCGTCAACAGAAGCTCTGTTAGCAATACCGAAGTCTGTGGCCGCTACAGTAACTCAGCACCACTCAACAAGGAGGTGATACGGCTGGGACTTAGAAACACTGACCTTGGAGTTCAAGAAAGATCTTATTTCAATTACCAGTTCTTTCACTTACTAGCAGTAGGACTGAGGGGAAGTTATGCAAGCTTCCTCAGTTTCCCTTTCTTCATCTGTACCCCAGGAGGAGCAAGGTAGAGATGAAGATACTACTTGATTTGGGGGAAGACTGAATGGAGTCATGTTTACAAATACAGCACTTCATATGTGCTCCCAAAACTTGTCATTATTTTAGTAAACAGTTCACTTGTGCTTAACAAGAATATGTATCCCTACAGCTGAGTCCAGTGTTTTACTTTTGTCAAGTTTGTTCATGATATTATTCAAATTTCCTATAAGTTGTTATTCCTCATCACTGCATTCTCTTGGCATGCTATCATTGTCACTGTGATGTTTTGTATTCATCATAGGGAGTCTTACTGCAAAATCATGGCATTTTTTTGGACTACTCTTAAACACTAGCTAATTCATGAGCTATGTAGATTCAAGCCTTCATGATTCTGTGTTCTTTTTTTTTTTTTTTTAAAGATTTTATTTATTTATTTGACAGAGACACAGCTAGAGAGGGAACACAGCAGGGGGAGTGGGAGAGGGAGAAGCAGGCTTCCCGCCGAGCAGAGAGCCCGATATGGGGCTCGATCCCAGGACTCCAGGATCATGACCTGAGCCGAAGGCAGACGCCTAACGACTGAGCCACCCAGGCGCCCCATGATTCTGTGTTCTTAAAATGCAAGAGAGCTGTGTAGAAAAAAAGAAAAGAGCCCTTTACCATTTTGTTTTAAAGAGAAACATGGCTTTGTGGATGGGTAGCCAGAAATTTGAGTTGAAACCCTGGTTCTCTGACCTGCCACATACTAGGTACACCACACACTAGCTATACAACTGGATTCTATAAACCTTGATTAGCTTATTGGTGAAACGAGAACAGAAATAACTAGACTTCTCCCTGGTTGCTAAGAGTTCAAAATAGAGAGCACTCGAAAACACTGGTTCTCTGAGGAAACTCGAGCACCATGCAAACTTAATATATTTTTTGCCATTGTTTTTATTGTTGCTAAAAAAAAAAAAAAAAAAAAAAAAAAAAAACAAAACCTGGATCACATTTCCAGCCCCAAACCCTCATTTGCAGGGTCAGTACACAGCGCGGTTTTCTGCTCTCAAGGCGTAATTTATTTTAAAAAGCAGCCATTTGAACTCAATCTTATCTTTGTTTTCATAAGACGATTCTAAAATGATTGAAGCAATTGTGCTAGGAGGAGAAACCTAAATCTCAGGAGAACAAACCAAGGCTGGGGGTGTGGGAATGCAAACATCAAACTTTTGAGACATCCTATTAGGCAGCGAGACCAGTACTTTTCTGAGAAAGCTTCCATCTCCTTACTTGGGACACTTGACCTGACGTGTGAGGCCAGAAGGGCCCAAGGAACTTTTGCTCACAGTTCTCTGATCAGGACACTTTGGCCTATGACCTATTTTGGTTTGTCCTCTCCTGTGAAGAAACCCATTTCTACCTTCTTTGTTGTCAAGAGCAACCTCTAACAGCAGAATTCCTTTATTTTAGATTATAATTTTATGAATATCAATAATGTAAACATTATTCTATAAATAAGCAAAAGTAAATAAACAATATAATTAACTAACCCACATGACTAATATAGCCACTAGTTATTGAAAGCTGTTCTATGCCAGTAGGTATTACTAAGTACTCGATACTACTAAGGTGGTATACTTTGCACACATCCTCTCAGGCGACCCTTCACACAATCATGTGAAAACGTGGTAATTTTACACACTTTACAGAGGACTACACTGAGATTCAGAGAGGTTGATCTTTTTACTTTCTGTTTATATTACCTTCTTTTTTCAGTGTTCCAAAACTCCTCACAATTTCATGAACAACAGCTGCTCCGCTCTGAGGGTCAATGCCACCAAACACCCATGAGTCACGGTGACCTCCAAGAATGACATATCTGTCTAGAAAGCATCATTGCAGAATTACTTGTCATTCCAGGTCAACAACGGAGCAAATTGCAAATGACTCAAGAGCATCCAAACAGAGAGCATTCGCGACTCCAAGAAAGATACCAAGGTTCCTGAAGACTTGTGTAAATATACCTATTTTGTTCTGATTTTGATGTATGAAGAAAATATGAATGTGATAAGCAAAGGTATACTTCAACGTATGATAGTAATCACAAGTATAGAGGTAATGATAAGTATAGAAGGATAGAAATGATTCCATCCACCTCTCTTTATAATTCTCTTACTCCTCTCTTACCTACTTGTCACTTTGCTTCCAGTATTTTCAGAGTAAGAGAACGCAGTGGCCACATAGTAGGTTCTCCACTTCCTAATCCTTCTGGTCAATTTTCAAGGTACAGCTCAGTGATTTTCCTCCTCTATGACTCCTTCCTAGCTTCCAAATGGGAGGGAACTGCTCCCACGATCCAGCCCTCAGAGCAATCCTATCATATCTGACCAACAGTTACCACACTTGAATGTATGGTTCCTTGTTCTCATTTTATCCCTTCATCCCTCATGCCTAATACAGAGCCAGCACAAAATAGGTACTCAGGAAGATTCAATGAATTGCCCCTTATATATTATTTAGTACTCACTGAAAGCATACCAGTATTCTTTATCACTGAAAGAAAGCTTTGGCTGCTTCTAAAAAAATATGTATAATGACTGTTGGTAACAAATATATAACCATAATTCCTAAGGAATTCAAACATAATGAAGTAAGACTATTTATAAAAAGTATTAATCTGTAGGTCATCTGAAATTCTGTGGAAATCATGCGTCTATATATCTTATTAACTTCAATGGAAAATAAAACCATGTAAAGGATTCATTAATTCAAGGTTACCTTAATTTTCTTTCCTTTTTTTAGAGAGTGAGCGCACATGAGCCGGGTTGTGCAGAGAATCTTATGCTGGCCGTGGAGCCCGACACGGGGCTCAATCTCACGACCCTGACATCAGGACCTGAGCTGAAATCAAGAGTTGGATACTTAACCGACTGAGCCACCTAAGTACCACAAGGTTACCTGAATTTTCTAAGAATGTTATCTTTTATATAGATGCTTGTAGCTATCATGAAGATATTTCCCCAAGCAAAATATGTGGTAAACTAATCCAGAAAACCCTGAGAAAATACCTCAAAATGACCTCTTCCTGCCCTTGCTCCCTTGATCATTTAATTGAAGCATGCACAGCTTAACATTAACTAACCTTGGGCATCTAACCAGCCTAGCCCCACATTTCCTTTTCTTCACAACACGTATCACAATACAAAATTACCTCATATTTATGTATTCTGTGTTTGTGTAAGTTCCATTAGGGCAAAGAATTGCTGTGCTCTGTTCACCCTACGTTCCCAGAGCTCAGAGGAGTACCTGGCCCAGAAGAATTGTTCAATCGATATTTGCTGAGCAAATGATTAATTTACCTGGTTCTACTGCTCCTCTGAGAGTTCCAATCACATTGTAGATTCTTGTCACTTTGTTGTTAGAATGGATGTGCATCTTGACTTTTCTAAAGCAAAAATAAAGGACACATTCTGAAAACACTGGTTAACGCTTTGCCACGCACAGTTTTTTTTAACTCTTACATCATTTTAAAGATTTCTAAATGTACATATGCAAGAATTCCATTGTTCCGTTGTCCAATACCAATAAGGTAAGTGTACTCCCGTCTACAACCTGTGGTTTTGTTTCCTGCCAGTACTAGATATATTTTATTTTTTTAATCATCCTCTGTAATTATTTTTTTGAAAAAAAGATTTCCTTCCCCAAAAGAGAGTTACAATAGAAACAGTCTCTTAACCTTGTAGAAAAGTTGCCAATAAAGCCAGGTCCAACATTGTAGGGCACGTGGAGATTTCCTTTCCAGTTGCTATCTGGCGGCGCTGCCCCACCCATTTTCCTGTTGAATGCAAAAAGTATTATCAGCTGAAGGAACATTTTGTAGCTAACAGTTAAAATGTCAGTGAGCTTGCTTTCTTGAGTGCCTGCTCGTAACGGTCTCTATGAGTCAGGGATATGCCATTTCCCCCTTCCTACGCATCTGGCTCCCTGCTCAGCGGGACCCCTGCTTCTCCCTCTCCCACTCCCCCTGCTTGTATTCCCTCTCTCGCTGCGTCTCTCTCTGTCTCCGTCAAATAAATAAAAAAAAAAAAAAAAAGAAGTTA
Source organism: Mirounga leonina (assembly GCF_011800145.1). Classification (NCBI taxonomy): domain Eukaryota; kingdom Metazoa; phylum Chordata; class Mammalia; order Carnivora; family Phocidae; genus Mirounga; species Mirounga leonina. Next base: position 41,571,449 of record NW_023270387.1, read on the forward strand.
ATCAGAAGAAGATACATATAAAGCCAACTATAATATAAAACAAAACAAGACAAATGATAGAGAAAGTTGTAAAGAATATAGACAAAAGAAAGCTTGATTTAGCTTATGGGATCATGAACAACTTTCTAGAGGTTTTACTTGTCTGAATTTTAAAGGATGAGTTAAGATCTCAGCATGGGAAGGTGACGTGGAGAGCGTTCCATGTACAAAGTATGGTATAAAGAGGTACAGATGCAGAGAAGTATAGAGGAAGTGTAAGGCATGGTGATTGTTTTGGCTGTACTATAAGATGACTATAAGATGCTATAAGATGACAGAAGCTTGAAAAGGAGTAAAACTTTGCTTCTGGAAAAATGGAGATGTGCTTTACCCTATTCTTCCTGCTAAGTACAACTAAATCCTCTGGACCATAAGTGTATAGAAAACAAACATTAGGCTCTGAAGGGTGGAGAGAAGAAAACACACTAGCTTGGGACCTCAGAGTACAAGAAAAGACCCAGTGGTGAGTTCCTTCAGTTTCCTTTTTGGTATATCTACCCCAGACTTAGAGCTGAAAAAGCTGGCAAGCCAGAAATATCCGGTGGCACATCTGGAACACTCTATCTGATGACAGCTGAACACACATTCTTTTCAAGTCCATATGGAATATATTACCAGGATAGACTATATATTAGGCTGTGAAATGAGTCTAAATAAATTTAAATGACTGATATCATGCAACCCTTTAATTATATAATCTGTTTATTAATCCAACTACAAAAGAAATAATTTAGCAATCAATAACAGATGGGAATTTGGGAAATATGAAAATATATGGAAATCAAACAGCTGCCTCCTAAATACCCAATGGCTGAAAGAAAAAAATCACAAGAGTAATTAGAAAATACTTGGTGATGAATGGAAATGAAGACACAACATATCAAAACTTACGGGATTTAGCTAAAGCAGTGCTTGGAGAGAAATGTATGGCCATAAACACCTATATTTAAGAAGTAGAAAGACATCAAATCAATAAACTAGACTTCCACCTTAAAAAACTGGACAATAAAGAGCAAACTAAGCTTGTATCAAGCATGAGAAAGGAAAAAATAAAGATTGTAACAAAAATAATTAGAGAATAGAGGAAAGAAATAGAGAAAACCCATGACACCAAAAGTTGATTCTTTGAGACAAGATCAACAAAATTGACAAATAATAGCATGATAGATGCTATTATTATTACTTCATTATTGTTGGTGTTGCTATCATAATACTAGTAGTTACTCGGGGAGGCAAATGAAAGCCATATAATCACATTCCCTTCAGTATAGATGGGAATCCCTCCCACCCAAGTAAATGTGGTTTTGCTTTACTTTAACTCACATCTCATCAACTTTTATTGAAATTCTCAGCACTCTTGGGCCATTATATGATTTTATATCTCTCCTTGTCTTCTCACACATTTATTAAGAAATTCTCATTTTATGATGTATCCAACTTATAAAACATCTTTTCCAATTAATACATAATGTTAAATGGCTAACCGTGGGCGCCTGGGTGGCTCAGTTGGTTAAACGACTGCCTTCGGCTCAGGTCATGATCCTGGAGTCCCGGGATCGAGTCCCGCACCGGGCTCCCTGCTCAGCAGGGGGTCTGCTTCTCCCTCTGACCCTCCCCCCTCTCATGCTCTCTGTCTCTCATTCTCTCTCTCTCAAATAAATAAATAAAATCTTTAAAAAAAAAATGGCTAATCGTTTGTGGGCATCTGAGAATTGACTATCAGGGACAATGAGCATACTTCTAACCTAAGTGTGCAGAGGGAGTAAATTTACACAGTAAAATTCATAAACAAATTATATGTTCTTTGAAAAAAATTATAAGACTAAATTCCAATCATGTAGAATGTTTCATTATAACTTGGAAAGTACAGAAGATGAAATAGGAGAGGGGCCCAACTGGCTCAGTTGGTGGAGCATGCGACTCTTGATCTCAGGGTTGTGAGTTTGAGCCCCACATTGGCTGTAGGAATTGCTTAAAAATAAAGTCTTTAAAAAAAAAAAAGAAAAGAAATAGGAGCTGTCTTCCTGCTTTTAATATATAAAGATCATCTCCTATTTCCAAGTAGATTGTGCTTCCAAAGTTCATTTTTAATTATGGTGTTTTCAAAGCAAAATGCACTTTTCCATGGAAGTTATGTTATAAATGGTGACTGCATTTACAAGATGGCTTAAAGAAGCTAGTACATTAGAGACAAACTACATTTGTGATTTTTTCCAATCAAGTAATTCTAAGTCCACATTTAGGATATAGCTGACATTGACCTACTTAATCTAAGGAGCAGTCAAATGGTAGACATAGTTAAGTACACCTCAAATCAATTCTATATGATCTTTCCTTCTTTCTTTTCATGCACTCTTTTTCTAATTACAAAGATAATACAGGCTTATTTTAAAAAAAACTTTTACATAAATGAGATCATTCTCTCTATATGTTTCTGCATATCTATATATAGATATATCTATATATATCTAGATATCTAGATAAATCTGCCATTTCCACTTAGTAGTATAGCATAAGTGTGTTTCCATATCATTAAATATTCTTGCACAACATATATTTTAATGGATCCATGCACATCATAGCTAGTGATGTATCTGACTACTTACCAATTATTAAAGATATGTGTTATTTACAGTTTTCCACTATTATAAGTTATGTTACAATCACTTTCAACTTTTAAATATCACAAATATTTAGACTTTACAAATATGTTTAGATAAACACATAACCATGGTGCCCTCAAAAGTTGTGCCTGAATACTGAATTCTAACCCATGTGGCAAAGCTAAGAGCCCAAAAGGAAAAGAGACCAAGGTGCTATTCCTAAATCCACTTCTCCGAATCCCTCCACTGCTCCAAATGTCAGCCTCCCCAAAGGAAGGCCCTGCATTAGGTCATAAAAAGTCTTCTTATAGAGACTGGAATAAATTGATTAAGAATGCCTTCTTATTTGAGAAAAGGTACTATCTGGCCAGATGCTTCTCTCACAATTCTACTTATAGAGAAGTCATGTTCTCTCCCTCCTAAAGGACACTGGACAAGAAGGGACATGCAGACGGGAGAAAGCAGGGCAGGAAAGGGGAAAGGGTTGCAATGTCAGGAAAGCAGAGGGGGAAGAGGAATAGAGAGGAAAATAAAATGGAATTGCTCTTACACTGTGTTATTCCAGGTCACCCAAGTCATGGATAATACGAGGATGAGATGAGTAAGATATTTCTTAGGGGAAAAGCCTGTGAGAGAAATAGCAAGGCGGCGGGGGGGGGGGGGGCACGGCAAGGCTGAAAAAGCCAACAGACTGCAATGTAGGTCTCACGTGGGGTGCAGGAGAAAGAGAAGGAAGGAAATGGTGGTGGGTGGTGGCGTCTAGTTGGGCAAGCCTGCCGTGGAATCCTGAGCCAAAGTTTCCGATGAGAGGAGCCCTGCGCCTCCCAGTGATGAGCCTGTTTTAGTTGTCCCTGCTGCAACCAGTCACTGACTGGGAATGCCTGTGGGAAGCAAGGCCTTGATACAAACAGGGTGAGAGATTTCAAAGCGCAGTAGCTAGCGCCACTGATCAATCATGTCCCTACAGGTGGAGAACTGAAAGTCTCATTTTCATAACCGTCACACACTGGATACCACTACATAACGTAAATTCCAGAATAGAACCACTCTTCTTTAAAATGGTGACAAAATTATAGGTTCTACCATCTAAGAGAATTTCAGCATTCCTTAATGTTGAAGAAATATTCAGATGTTGAATATTGCCGGTAGTTGAAGACTGCCAATAAAGAGAAATATCCAAACAGCCATCTGTTTGTTGCTAACAAACTTACTCCAGGAGCTTCTGTGCATCATAGTATCCAATTGGATGAACAGGAATGTTTGGAAGACCAACAGCCTCTGTGATTTCACGTCTATAAGCGTATTCTGAAAAAAGTGGAACACACGTTAGTAGAAATTCAGTCCCTTTCAAAAGTTTGTCTGTAAATCACCTTAAACACTACTAGCATCTACTAGAACTGTCATAATAAAAAGACAATTTTGAATGTCAGTATGTGGAGCAACTGAAACTCTCCTACCTACCTTGCAAGAGTGTAAAAACACTTTGGATAACTCTTTTGAAAAGTAAGGTTATACAGAATTGTGCATGAGGACATGGCAATTACTCTCCTAGGTATTTCCCCAATGAAGAAGAAAATACATGTACACAAAAAGACAAAATTGTACAAAATTGTTCATAGCAGATGCATTCGGGCAGCCAAACACGGGACATGGTACAGATGTCTGTCAAAAGGAGCAGGAATAAACAATCGGGTGCAGCACATATACTAAACTTGGAACAATACAGAGAAGATTAGTATGTCTGCTGTGCAAGGATGACATGTAAATTCATGAAGTGATCCATTAAAAAAAAATAAAAACAATCTGTAGTATAATCACACAGTAGAATTCTACTCAGCAATTAAAAGGAACAAACAATTAGTACACACAATAACACGGATAAATCTTAAATCATTATACTGAACAAAAGCAGCAAGGTACAAAAGAATAGACACTGGGGGTGTCTGGGTGGCTCAGTCTTTAAGCATCTGCCTTTGGCTCAGGTCATGTTCTCAGGGTCCTGGGATCGAGCCCCGCTTAGGGTACCCTGCTCAGTGGGGAGTCCGCTTCTCCCTTTCCCCTCTACCCTTCCCCCACCTTGTGCTCTCTCTCTTTCTCAAATAAATAATATCTTTAAAAAGAGAGAGAGGGGGGCGCCTGGGTGGCTCAGTCGTTAAGCGTCTGCCTTTGGCGCAGGTCATGATCTCAGCGTCCTGGGATCGAGCCCCACATCGGGCTCCCTGCTCAGCGGGAAGCCTGCTTCTCCCTCTCCCTCACTTGTATTCCCTCTCTCGCTGTGTCTCTCTCTGTCAAATAAATAAATAAAATCTTTAAAAAAATAAAAAAATAAAAAAAATAAAAAGAGAGAGAGGAAGGAAAATTAGAAAATATTGGCAAGATGGTGGAGGAGTAAGAGACCTGGATTTCATCTGGTCCCAGGAATTCAGCTGGATAGGGATCAAACCATTCTGAACACCTACGAACTCAACAGGAGATCAAGGAAAAGAATAGCAACAACTCTCTAAACAGAAAAGCGACCACTTTCTGGAAGGTAGGATGTATGGAGAAGGGAATCCGAGGCAATCTTCGGGAGGATAGACGGCGGGGGAAGGGGCCTCCATCGGCCACTTCTTGCAAGTGGAAGATCAGCAGAGCGCAAAATCGGAACTTTTAGAAGTCAGCTCCGCTGAGAGACGTCACTCCAGTGGCTAAGCAGGGGATGGAACCCTCACGGGACAGTGTGGTCTCAGGACCCTCAGGGTCGAGGAAAGACTGGGTGGGGGTGCCTGAGTGCGGCAGAGCTCCCAGGTATCGGAGCGGGGAAGCCGGCTGCAGAGACGGAGCCAAGGAGTGGGCTCTCAGCTTGGGGTTGCCATAAACTGTGATCCTCGGTGCAGCAGGGCCACTGCTCCTCCAGCAAGGACCCAACAGGCAGCAGATCCAGGGAGACTCCCCTTCCTCCCCGGGGAGGACTGGCACAGGAGTGCACCACAGGGATCTACGGGGTTTGGAGACTTCACCTGGGGTCGGATGCCAGAGATAGAAACACTCAGTCACAGGCCGGGTGAGCACAGAGTGCAGCCAGAGACCGGGGAAACAGGAGTGACTGACTGCTTTTCTCTCGGGGCACACAGCGGGGCCCCCAGTTCTCACTCCTCCGGATCGGAGACTGGGAGGCCGCCATTTTCACCCTCGTCCTCCAAAGGTGTACGGAAAGCTTGCAGGGAACAAAAGCTCCCGAGAGCAAACCGAAGCAGATTACTTAGCCCGGACCAATGGCGGGGCAATTCCGCCTCTGGCAAAGACATTTGGAAACCACGGCAACAGGCCCCTCCCCCAGAAGATCAGCAAGAACAGCGGGCCAAGACCACATTTACGGATCAATGAGAACGGCAGAACTCCAGCGCTAGGGGAATACTGCACATAGAATTCATGGCTTTTTCCCCATGGTTCTTTACTCTTTAAAAGTTAATTTTTTTTAACTCTTTTCTTTTTTCTTTTTTTTTTTGAATTTTTCTTTTTCCCATTTTCAACCAAAATTGTATCAATCCCTTTTTTAAAAAACATTTTTTATTTTTCATTTTTAGAGTCATATTCTATCCCTTCATATTAGTTGCCCTTATTTTTGGTGTATATATATATATATAAGTTGTTCTCTCTTTAAAATTTTGAGATACAGTTTCTTCTAACAGATCAAAATATACCCTAAATCTCTAGTGTATGGCTTTGTTCTAGTCTCCTGCCTGATCACATTCTCTCACTTTTTTTTTAAACCTCTTTTCTTTTTTCAACCAACTTCTTATCTTATCAATTCCTTTTATAAAATCTTTTATAACTTTCATCTTTATAGTCATATTCCATGCCTTCATCATATTAACCCTTATTTTTGTACATATATAAGTTTTTCTTTCTTTAAAATTTTGGGAGGCACTTTCTTCTAACAGACCAAAATACACCCCAAATCTAGTGTGTGGCACTGATCTATGCACCAGCCTGATCATATTTGATCATATTCTGTTTTTTTTGTTTTGTTTTGTTCTGCTTTTGTTTGTCTTTATATTTTTCTTTTTCTTTTTCTCTTTTTTCTTTCTTTCCCTTTCTTTTCCCCCGGTTTCAGGTGTCTTCTGATTTGTTTAGTGTATATTTTCTGGGGACGTTGTTACCCTGTTAGCATTTTGTTCTCTCATTCATCTATTCACCTCTGGACAAAATGACAAGATGGAAAATACCACCTCAACAAAAAGAACAAGAGGCAGTACCAACTGCCAGGGACCCAACCAACATGGACATTAGTATGCTGTCGGAACTAGAGTTCAGAAAGATGACTTTAAAGATACTAGCTGGGCTTGAAAAAAGCATGGAAGTTATTAGAGAAATGCTTTCTGGAGAAATAAAAGAACTAAAATCTAACCAAGTCGAAATCAAAAAGGCTATTAATGAGGTGCAATCAAAAACGGAGGCTCTAACTGCTAGGATAAATGAGGCAGAAGAGAGAATCAGTAATATAGAAGACCAAATGATGGAAAATAAAGAAGCTGAGAAAAAGAGAGATAAACAACTACTGGATCACAAGAGCAGAATTCCAGAGATAAGTGATACCATAAGACGAAACAACATTAGAATAATTGGGATCCCAGAGGAAGAAGAAAGAGGGAGAGGGGCAGAAGGTATATTGGAGCAAATTATAGCAGAGAACTTCCCTAATTTGGAGAAGGAAACAGGCACCAAATTCAGGAAGCACAGAGAACCCCTCTCAAAATCAATAAAAATAGGTCAACACCCTGATATCTAATAGTAAAAATTACCAGTCTCAGAGACAAAGAGAAAATCCTGAGAGCAGCTCGGGAGAAGAGATCTGTAACCTAAAATGGTAGAAACACTGGATTGGCAACAGACCTATCAACAGAGACCTGGCAGGCCAGAAAGGACTGGCACGATATCCTCAGAGCACTAAATAAGAAAAATATGCAGCCAAGAATACTATATCCAGCTAGGCTGTCAATGAAAATAGAAGTACCGATAAAAAGCTTCCAGGACAAACAAAAACTAAAGGAATTTGCAAACACGAAACTAGCCCTACAAGAAATCTTGAAAGGGGTCCTCTAAGCAAAGAGAGAGCCTAAAAGCAACATAGACCAGAAAGGAATACAGACAATATACAGTAACAGTCACCTTACAGGCAATACAATGGCACTAAATTCATATCTTTGATTAGTTACCCTGAATGTAAATGGGCTAAATGCCCCAATCAAAAGACACAGGGTATCAGATTGGATAAAAAAACAAGACCCATCGATATGCTGTCTGCAAGAGACTCATTTAAGAGCCAAAGACACCCCCAGACTGAAAGTGAAGGGGTGGAAACCCATTTACCATGCTAATGGACACCAAAAGAAAGCTGGGGTGGCAATCCTTATATCAGGCAAATTAGATTGTAAACCAGACTGTAATAAGAGATGAGGAAGGACACTATACACTACTTAAAGGGTTTATCCAACAGGAAGATCTAAGAATTGTAAATACCTATGCCCCTAACATGGGAACAGCCAGTTATATAAGTCAATTAATAACGAAAGCAAAGAAACACATCGACAACAATATAATAACAGTGGGGGATTTTAACACCCCCCTCACTGAAATGGACAGATCATCTAAGCAAAAGATCAACAAGGAAATAAAGACTTTAAATGACACACTGGACCAAAAGGACTTTACAGATATATTCAGAACATTCCATCCAAAAGCAACAGAATACACATTCTTCTCTAATGCCCATGGAACATTCTCCAGAATTGATCACATCCTAGGTCACAAATCAGGTCTCAACTGGTACCAAAAGATTGGGATCATTCCCTGCCTATTTTCAGACCACAATGCTTTGAAACTAGAACTCAATCACAAGAGGAAAGTCGGAAAGAACTCAAATACATGGAGGCTAAAGAGCATCCTACTAAAGAATGAATGGGTCAACCAGGAAATTGAAGAAGAATTTAAAAAATTCATGGCAACAAATGAAAATGAAATCTTTAGGATAATGCAAAGGCAATCCTAAGAGGAAAGTATATAGCAATACAAGCCTTTCTCAAGAAACAAGAAAGGTCTCAAGTACACAACCTAACCCTACACCTAAAGGAGCTGGAGAAAGAACAGCAAATAAAGCCTAAACCCAGCAGGAGAAGAGAAGTAATAAAGAGCAGAGCAGAAATCAATGAAATAGAAACCAAAAGAACAGTAGAACAGATCAACGAAACTAGGAGCTGGTTCTTTGAAAGAATTAACAAGATTGATAAACCCCTGGCCAGACTTATCAAAAAGAAAAAAGAAAGGACCCAAATCAACAAAATCATGAACGAAAGAGGAGAGATCACAACCAACACCAAAGAAATACAAACAATTATAAGAACATATTATGAGCAACTCTGTGCCAGCAAATTAGATAACCTGGAAGAAATGGATGCATTCCTAGAGATGTATCAACTACCAAAATGAACCAGGAAGAAATAGAAAACCTGAACAGACCTATAACCACTAAGAAAATTGAAGCAGTCATCAATAATCTCCCAACAAACAAGAGCCCAGGGCCAGATGTCTTCCCAGGGGAATTCTATCAAACATTTAAAGAAGAATTCATACCTATTCTTCTGAAACTGGTCCAAAAAATAGAAATGGAAGGAAAATTTCCAAACTCGTTTTATGAGGCCTCCATTACACCTTGATCCCCAAACCAGACAAAGACCTCATCAAAAAGGAGAATTACAGACCAATATCCTTGATAAACATGGATGCAAAAATTATCCCAAAATACTAGCCAATAGTATCCAACAGTAAATTAAAAGGATTATTCACCATGACCAAGTGGGATTTATCCCTGAGCTGCAAGGTTGGTTCAACATCTGCAAATCAAACAATGTGATACTATACATCAATAAAAGAAAGAACAAGAACCATATGATCCTCTCAATAGATGAAGAAAAAGCATTTGACAAAGTACAGCATCCTTCTTGTTCAAAACTCTTCCGAGTATAGGGAGAGGGCTCAATATCATAAAACCCATCTATGAAAACCCACAGCAAATATCATTCTCAATGGGGAAAAACTGAGAGCTTTCCACCTAAGGTCAGGAACACGGCAGGGATGTCTACTATCACCACAGCTATTCAACATAGTATTAGAAGTCCTAGCCACAGCAATCAGACAACAAAAAGAAATAAAAGGCATCCGAATCAGCAAAGAAGAAGTCAAACTCTTACTCGTTTCAAATGATATGATTCTTTATGTGGGAAACCCAAAAGACTCCACCCCAACACTGCTAGAACTCATACAGGAATTCAGTAAAGTGGCAGGATATAAAATCTATGCACAGAAATCAGTGGCATTCCTATACAACAACAACAAGACAGAAGAAAGAGAAATTAAGGAGTCGATCCCATTTACAGTTGCACCCAAACCATAAGATACCTAGGAATAAATCTAACCAAAGAGGCCAAGAATCTGTACTCAGAAAACTATAAAATACTCATGAAAGAAATTGAGGAAGACACAAAGAAATGGAAAAACGTTCCATGCTCATGGATTGGAAGAACAAATATTGTGAAGATGTCAATGCTACCTAGAGCAATCTACACATTCAATGCAATCCCCATCAAAATACCACCCACTTTTTTCTAAGAAATGCAACAAATAATCCTAAGATTTGTACGAAACCAGAAAAGTCCCCAAAGAGCCAGAGGAATGTGGAAAAAGAAAAGCAAAGCTGGCAGCATCACAATTCCGGACTTCAAGCTCTATTACAAAGCTGTCATCATCAAGACAGTATGGTACTGGCACAAAAGCAGACACATAGATCAATGGAATAGAATAGAGAGCCCAGAAATGGACCCTCAACTCTATGGTCAACTCATCTTCGACAAAGCAGGAAAGAAGGTCCAGTGCAAAAAAGACAGTCTCTTCAACAAATGGTTTTGTGAAAATTGGGACAGCCACATGCAGAAGAATGAAACTGGACCATTTCCTTACACCACACACAAAAATAGACTCAAAATGGTTGAAAGACCTCAGTGTGAGACAGAAATCCATCAAAATCCTAAAGGAGAACACAGGCAGCAACCTCTTTGACCTCAGCCGCAGCAACTTCTTCCCAGAAACATTGCCAAAGGCAAGGGAAGCAAGGGCAAAAATGAACTACTGGGACCTCATTAAGATAAAAAGCTTTTGCACAGCAAAAGAAACAGTCAACAAAACCAAAAGACAAGCGACAGAATGGGAGAAGATATTTGCAAATGACATATCAGATAAAGGGCTAGTATCCAAAATCCATAAAGAACTTATCAAACCCAACACCCAAAGAACAAAGAATCCAATCAAGAAATGGACAGAAGACACGAACAGACATTTTTCCAAAGAAGACATCCAAATGGCCAACAGACACATGAAAAAGTGCGCAACATCGCTCGGCATCAGGGAAATCCAAATAAAAACCTCACTGAGATATCACCTCACAACAGTCAGAATGGCTAAAATTAACAAGTCAGGAAACGACAGATGTTGGCAGGGATGCGGAGGAAGGGAACCCTCCTACACTGTTGGTGGGAATGGAAGCTGGTGCAGCCACTCTGGAAAACAGTATGGAGGTTCTTCCAAAAGTTGAAAATAGAGCTACATATGATCCAGCAATTGTACTACTGGGTATTTACCCCAAAGATACAATGTAGGGATCCGAAGGGGTATGTGCACCCCGATGTTTATAGCAGCAATGTCTACAATAGCTAAACTGTGGAAAGGGCCAAGATGTCCATTGACAGATGAATGGATAAAGAACTAGTGGTATATATATACAATGGAATATTATGCAGCCATCAAAAGGAATGAAATCTTGCCATTTGCAATGACATGGATAGAACTGGAGTGTTATGCTGAGAGAAGTAAGTCAATCAGAGAAAGACATGTATCATATGACCTCACTCCTATGAGGAATTCTTAATCTCAGGAAACAAACTGAAGGTTGCTGGAGTGGTGGGGGGTGGGAGGGATGGGGTGGCTGGGTGATAGACATTGGGGATGGTATGTGCTATGGTGAGTGCTGTGAACTGTGCAAGACTTGAATCACAGATATGTACCTCTGAAACAAATAATACATTATATGTTAAAAAAAATAAAAAAGAAGAAGAAGATAGCAGGACAGGAAGAATGAAAGGGGGGAAATCGGAGGGGGAGATGAACGATGAGAGATGATGGACTCTGAGAAACAAACTGAGGGTTGTAGTCGGGAGGGGGGTGGGAGAATGCATTAGCCTGGTGATAGGTATTAAAGAGGGCACGTTCTGCATGGAGCACTGGGTGTTATATGCAAATAATGAATCATGGAACACTACATCAAAAACTAATGATGTAATGTATGGTGATTACCATAACATAATAATTTAAAAAAAAAGAGAGAGAGAGTATACATTGATTCCATGTATATGAAGTTCAAAACCAGGCAAAGTAATCAATGGTGAGAGATACCAGCAGGTGGTTGTTCAAAAAAAGGAGCACAGGAGAACTTTCTGGAGTCATGAAAATGTTCTGAATCTTATTTTGAGTGACACAGATATATGCAATTAAAAATTTAAAAAAAAATTTTATTGAACTGAATTCTTAAGGTTTGTGTATTTTATTATATGTAAACTCTACTTCAAAATAAAAACATATTGTCATTTCTTCAAATTTAAAAAATATGAGTTATTTTTCCACTTTTCCTTCAAATTTTAAATTACTTAATAAGAACTTCAGGTGATTGCAAAAGTGTATCCTTTTTATGGGTAAAATGACATAATGATATGCGATGTGGGCTTTATTTAAAATTTTTCCTAAGTAACAACAAAAAAGGGAGTATAAAGAGATGAAACAAAATTGATAAAATATGTTGATAATTACCTCTATTTTTCTGTATGTTAGAACTATTCCATAATAAAAAGTAAAACTAAAAGGAAAAGAAAAGAAAAAAAAAAGGATAGGGCACAAAAGGGAATTCAATAAATGTAAGTCCCATAGGGATACCAGGGATACCATTTTCCTCCTCCAAATACTATCATTTAAATTTGAGGATAATCAACAGAAATATTCCAGTTAAGTTCATTTTATGTTCATAATCATAGTTTTGTAAAACAGAGATTAAGAGAAATTATATATAATTTTTTAACTTGGGAATAAAAAGAAGTAAGTGAAGTTCAGGTATATTTATCTGATTTTATTATAGAAGAATATGTGTTGTTGAAAAAAAAATCATGACAGTTCCAAGATTTACAAAGCCAAAATACGTAAGTTTTAAAGGAGTTTACAATTTGACAGAACAACCAGATGAAGAATAAATATGAAAATGCCACAGATACTTTGGCGACCTATTTTTTAATTTTTTTTTAATTTTTACTGTGTGGCATAACAGATTTTATTTTATTCAATTATTAACATATAATATATTATTTGTTTCAGGGGTATAGGTATTTAGGGGTATAGGTGTGTGATTCATTAGCCTTACATTGTGTTAACCCAGCACTCACCACAATACATACCTCCCCCACTGTCCATCACCCAGTTACCTCATTTCCCCAACCCCCTTCCCTCCAGCTACCCTCAGTTTGTTTCCTAAGATTAAGAGTCTCTTATGGTTTGTCTCCCTCTCTGGTTTCATCTTGTTTCATTTTTTTCTCTCTTCCCCTATGATCCTCTGCTATGTTTCTTAAATTCCACATAACAGTAAGATCATATGATAATTGTCTTTCTCTGATTGACTTATTTCACTTAGCATAACACCCTCTAGTTTCATCCACATCATTGCAAATGGCAAGATTTCATTCTTTTTGATGGCTGAATAATATTCCTGTGTGTGTGTGTGTGTGTGTGTGCGCACCATTTCTTCTTTATCCATTCATCTGTCGATGGACATCTGGGCTTTTTCCACAGTTTGGCTATTGTGGACATTGCTGCGATAAACATTGAGGTGCAGGTGCCCCTTTCGATCTCTACATTTGTATCTTTGGGGTAAATACCCAGTAGTGTAATTGCTGGGTCATAGGGTAGCTCTATTTTCAACTTTTTGAGGAACCTCCATACTGTTTTCCAGAGTGGCTGCATCAGCTTGAATTCCCACCAACAGTGTAGGAGGGTTCCCCTTTCTCCACATCCTCACCAACATCTGTCGTTCCCTGACTTTTTAATTTTAGCCATTCTGACTGGTGTGAGGTGGTATCTCATTGTGGTTTTGAAATGCATTTCCCTGATTTGGCGAGCTATTATATCCAAGATATACACCTTATAACCACACAAATTCAGGGGCACCTGGGTGGCTCAGTGGGTTAAGTATCTGCTTTCAGCTCCAGTCATAATCCCAGGGTCCTGGGATCCAGCCCTACTTTGGGTTCTCTGCTCAGTGGGGAGCTTGCTTCCCTCTGCCCCTGCTCATGCTCTCTCTTGCTATCTCTCTCTTTCAAATAAATAAATAAAATCTTTAAAAAAAAATAAGCCACACAAACTTAATGATCACAGATTTTTGTAAACCTTATCAAATAGCTGAGGACATTCAAAATAAAGTGGCTTCCTTTGTTAATGATCTACACTTTTACAGGGAAGCATTTCAGCCTTACACAAGCATGTGCATCTGGAGCCAGGTGGCTGGAAGCCCTCACTTAGCGGGGTGGTGATCTGGGCAGACACCCGCTTGTCTCCCTTTCCTCCTGTCAAGCAGAGGCAGTAATACTACAAGGCTAATAGGTCTGTTAATACGTGTAACAGCTGTCATTCAGGAAACAGTCCTAGAAAGTTATCACTATGGTGTTTATATAGCAAAGATGCAATAAGCATTTTCTGGACTCTATACTTTATTTTTTGTGTTTTTTAAAAAGATTTTATTTATTGAGAGAGAGAGAGTGTGGGGAGGGAGAGGGGCTAAAAGAGAGGGAGACAGAGAATCCTCAAGTAGACTCCACACTGAGTGTGGAGCCAGATGTGGACTCGATCTCACAACCACAAAATCATGACCTAAGCCAAAATCAAGAGTTGGAGGCTTAACTGAGCCACCCAGGTGCCCCAGGACTCTATATTTTAAATGTGCCATTTCGGAGGTTTATAGAACTTCTTTTCTGCTATCCCTTATCCATAACTAGGAAATCCAAAAACTTAAAAACCATAAATTTGGAGGGAATTTGCTTAGCATCAAAACCTGATTTGATGCAAACTCATTTGACAGCAAAATCTAGTTTGAGCAGATATGTGGTTATTCATATTATTTATCATTTATTATTTTCCTCTGCTTAGTATGATTATTCATACATTTTGTTGCAAAAATATTTATATGCCTGCTTCCTGTATCCTAGCCCAGCCTCCTGAGTGTTAGGCAATATATAGAATATGCCCCATATTACTTTTAAATATCTGAAAATATCAGAGTTCTAAAACCCATCAGGCCCAAGGGTTCCAAATAAGAGATAAGGGACATAAACCAATAATTTCCAGAGTTTGAAACTCTTTAACTTACTTCTTAGATGCAAAGAGAATTTTGAAAAGACATACTTGATCTCAAAATCCTTTAATAAAATCACTTAAAAAGGTTTTTTTTTAGTTTCCCATGATGATTAAGGTCCTATCACTCACCATTTGCTGGGTAACCAGGTGTGAGAGGGTCTCCTGCACCATTAAGATTTAAGATATTTCCACGCTGGACACCGTGTCCAGGAAGATTCCAACCATCTGGATAGGACTCCACCCCAGGAGCAAAGTAATCAGCAGGATCTGAGTACAGAATGACTCCTTTGGCCCCTGCCACCTGGGCGTTTTTAACCTGGAAAGAACAATGTCTCTCTTATTTCAGGTTGGTTGTTCCAGATTTGATAATATCAATTTTTTTTTGAAATTACACTTAAATGAATAGCCAAACTTTATTTTCAATCCTTTATCATTAGACCTACAACAAAGGACATCTCACAGAGTACTGGCTTTTGCTTTTTCCTACTTCAGGTTCTAAAAATGGGCTTCTAAGAAAAAAAATAAAATAAAATAAAAATGGGTTTCTAGGGATGGATCATCCCTCAGAGCTGTAGCTTTAGGAAATGTCCACAATAGTGATAGCAAGTACTTGCTGTTTCTTCCACTGGTCTAGAAGCACAAGAAGAAAGCAGACTCCATAGGCCAGATCTTTTATGACTGGGAGGGAATATTTTTGAAATTTAATTTCTCACAAAAGAGGAAAAAAAATGAACAGATCAAGTGATAGTAATTTTTTAAAACTGCTATGTAGAATTTGGTTTCTCTGATTACCTATATTAACAATTCACATTAAAATTGAATTTAGTATTTTCAAAGATAATATTAAAAAACGAAGATACTGATGGCAACAACAAATCCAATGAATGCTTCTACGTAGACCACAGGCATAATTTACAGGTATGAAAAAATATGCTTTGTTCTCCTTGAACTTCTACACTGGTTCAAACTCCAATGACCCAATTTAAAACCCCTGTCTATAAGCTAGTAAATGTGTCCTCCCCATAAGGTGGCCGTGTTACAGAATATGAAAGGATCATGGTCCTCAGAAAGTTTTAGGGATATGTTTCTACACATGTAAGATATTTTTTTATATTGGGGGAAAGGAAAAAAGAAATGATTTTTACCTTATTTCCTCTAAAAATTTTCCCGTATCTGGCAATCACAATCTTCCCAGAACAATTGATTTTCATGTCCCTCTCTAGTTTAAGGAAGTCTTCAGTCTGCGCATAGTTAACATACACAAGATCACCCTGTTGAGACCAGGAATGGTTTAGGACAAGCACGATTTAATACAAGGAGGTTTCTCTGCATTAGGACGGTTTCACATCTTTGAATGAGGGAAGAGGCAAGAGCATGCAAGAGAGTCAGAAAAGCACAAGACTCCTATAAGAGATTCAAGGGAGAAATGAACTTGAATTAGGACAACTGGCTGAGTTAGAAATGTATGAATTTAACAGTAAGCTTTGTTGATATATGTCTCCTCTAGAGTGGCTATAATGCTATAGAAGTGATCCCCCCAAAATGTACATGAATATATATACTGCCGCATGCAGTCTGAAGGGGTCCAGGCACCCTAGGTTAAGAAACCCTTGAGGACAGCTTCATTCTTAGAAGTTCCTTCACACTAGTAGCCTAATGGGTCTCCACTACCACCAGGTAAGGAAGAAAGGTCAGGTAGTATAGCTGCTTTACGGGTCTGGTTTCATATTACTAGTATGACTATGTGCAAATCTTAATAACATCTCTGAGTCTCAGGATTCTCATTTGCAAAATGACCTGTTAGATGAGATCAGGATTCTTCATTTTTTTCTCACCTACTCCCTAAATTAATTTTGAAACTCCCTCAACATCAGCCCCTCATATATTTACTTGACATCTAAAATTGCTTATCATAACTTTAAGTAGCTACAAAAAATGCAATTTCCAGCATATTATAACTATTAATATTTTGAGAAGCAATTTTACATCACTTTTTATATGCATCCAAAGGAATATACACACTATACTGATTTACTATTCCACATCATTCATTTAAAAAATACAGGAAGACACTCTTCAGTCAGAATTTTATCACCCATTTTCTCCTTGAACTTCTATCTTGCCCCCCCCTCACCAAAGAATTTTACTCTAAAGTAAAATATATTTGTGCTGGACACTGGGATGTGCTGTCCAGATTTCCCTTCGCTGAAGACATTCTTGTTCCAGCTGCAAGGAAGGTTTTCTGCAGACAGCCTTCAGTTCTCAAGCCTCTTTAGGAATTGCCTCAGCTACAGACAACCACTCTGCTCAAAGTCATGCCCCTTCCTGGGATGTCACACAGTGCATGACTGATCAGTGGGAAGTATAAAGCCTTGGACATTTTAGTCCAACCCAGGACAGTTCTGAAGAGCTCTGCTGACTCCAGAAATGCCCTTCAGGTCAGCCAAGCCTGTCCCTGAGCTGCCATTGAGGGTCACTGCTCCCTCTGCTCAATCCAGCTTCCCTTCCCTCCCCTGACACAACTATTGATCCCAAGAGAACACTTCTTAATTAATTAGCATGCTACATTCCATTTCAGTGTCTTGTCACCTAGGATTTGGGAATGCTTGGAAGTCTTTTCTTGATCACTGTCAAACTTCCTTTGATTAAGATTATACATATATGTGTGTGTATGTGCGTATATATGTGTGTATGTGTGTGTGTGTGTCTATTGAATTTTTTAAAATGTCTTGTGACAGGACGTATGTGCTAAGAAAATTCTTTAGGAGTAAGCTAATTATTAGTAGTATCAGATTGAGTCTAACAATATTACAAATTTGTGTAAATGATACCCAAGCACAAAATTTTACTTGAAATATATTTCTTAATGCTATTAGATGTTAAAACATCAGGTCACTGGATGAATAAATTGTTGCTAGAATGACACAGGACTCCACATTAGTTCTATTCACATTTCTTGTTTTTAGACCAAATTTCTGAGAAACTTTGAGATGGGAGTGAAAGAAGTTTTGTTGCAGAATTTTCACTAAGTTATATAAACTCCTTCCAAGTTACAACGCCCAAATCACAGACACTGATCTATTATCTGAGTTAATTCTAATGATG
Source organism: Mirounga leonina (assembly GCF_011800145.1). Taxonomy (NCBI): domain Eukaryota; kingdom Metazoa; phylum Chordata; class Mammalia; order Carnivora; family Phocidae; genus Mirounga; species Mirounga leonina. Next base: position 41,589,673 of record NW_023270387.1, read on the forward strand.
TCAGCTAGACGCTCAACTAGGCTCATCTAATTTTGTTCAGTTGCAAACCATCTGATTTGCCAAATCTCTTGTTACCCAGTTATGAGAATCTTTCACTATTGTCTCTTTGTCCAGAACCTCAGGGATAGTTACAACTCAGAGATATGCTTCATATTGTTTTAGGATGGGTGAGAGATGTCTTTCATTTGTAAAAATAAGAGAAAAATGATTATAAATAAGGAAGTACCAGCAGGACCTGACCATGGGCTAGTTTTCAGTCCAACATAACTGCATCCTGAGAAACTGGTGGTGGAAATGGATTTCTTTAAAACAATCTCATGTCTGCCTTCGGAAGTCTTCACACATCCTAGTTTGAAGTCCCTGGGCTGGACAACTTCTCATATCCTATAATTTTATTTTTAGTTTCCCTCTTCGGCTACATTTCTCCTAGCATGTGCACAACAAATGTACAACAGATACTAAAATAAAATTGTTTCCAAACTAATTCCAGGATTCATTTGACAAACTTGTTGAAAATGTATCATTATGAACCCGGCAGTGTTCTAGGAACTAGGGATACAGCACATTCCTGTCCTTGGAGGAACTTACATTCATGTGAAATGCAGAAAGATAATAATAAAAATAATAACTAATAAGCAAATTACATAGTATATTAAAAAGTGATAAGTGCTGTAGAAAATTGTTTCAAAGTTTAAACAGAATAGGCAAATAGTAAACTAGTACTTAGGTGCATGCAATTTAAACGAAAAAAGTCGACTGAGAAGTGATATTTGAATCTTTGCTTCAGTAAAGGGATTACTTTTAGCTCTTATATTTCTTCCTCAGACAATGCAATATTAATGCACTATTAATAACCATACTGTATGTCTCATTTATAATTGTTAGCCCTCCCTGGAGCTCGCTCTTATTTTGTGAATATAGAGTTATTAATCAATTTAATTTCAGTGAATTTTGTCTTAGTGTCGGTGTCTTACTTGAAATTTATCCCTATTTAATATCACTAACTCTGGGGAGACTACTTCCTTAAATGTCTGTAAATTGTGGCTATCTTTTGATAAATCTGCAATCTGCACAAAACAAATGAGGGATCGAAGGAGACATTAGTTTAAAAATGACAGTACACTTTTATTAAAGAGGGCACGTTCTGCATGAGCACTGGGTGTTATATGCAAACAATGAATCATGGAACACTACATCAAAAACTAATGATGTAATGTATGGTGATTAACATAACATAATAATAAAAAAAAGTAAAAAAAAAATGACAGTACACTTTGAAAATGAAAACAAATGTGATAGATATGTCCTCTGGGCACTTCACAAATGCAAGTTGTCACCATCAGTTAGAAAAAAAGCTTTGTTTTCAGACAATGACTTTCTTGTAAAGTTTACACTGTACCATTGTTCTATGACTGGGAATAAATACAATCTTGCACTGTTAGCCTAGAATTTTCCATTTCTTGCAAGCTTCCATCTTCCTGCTCTTGTTAATTGAAACAGAACCAGGAGACAAGGCCAGTGGCTCCCAAAGCATGGTTCTTAAGCCCTCAGAATCAGTGTCACCTAGGGTCTTGTTGGAAATGAACTATGAAGACCTACCCAAACTCAAGGGGGTGGGTGCTAGAACTGGTGTTTTACAAACCTTCTGGATTATCACGGTACATGCTGACCACCGTTTGAGAACCGCTAGATTAGATTATATTTTTATTTTATCTTATTTTTATTTTTTTCAAGATTTTATTTATTTATTTATCAGAGAGAGAGAGCACAAGTAGGGGGAATAGCAGGTAGAGGGAGAAGCAGGATTTCTGCTGAGCAAGGAGCCCGATGCAGGACTTGATCCCAGGACCCTGGGATCATGACCTGAGCCGAAGGCAGATACTTCACTGACGGAGCCAACCAGGCACCCCTACAGCGAAATAGATTAAGCACAGACATACATAACTTTAAAAAGAATTAGCATTGCACTGGCTGAGTTACAGGTGATCCAGTGAAGCACATCAGCCAGCAAACTCATCTAATATTTGAACAGAAACAAGAATCTCATGCAGGATCACAGACTCTATCTTCCCATTAATCAAGAAGAGTTTAGGTCTACTTGAAAGAAATGAGTTAATAATCTCTATGACTCTTATGAGTAGAATAATTCTGTCAAAGTCCAAAAATTACTTGGGGATGTCAATTGATTATACATTAAACCCACAAACTAATGTGGGAATAATTTTCTCCCTATAGCATTCTGTCTTCTTATCTAGAAACATAAAGTTTCTTTATATGTAATATTTTCACTGCTCAATAAATTTCACAGTGCTCTTCAACTACTTCATGCTCATTGAAGACTTGTATTTTATATTTTATGGCTATTTTAAACTAAATTTTTTGTTATATTTCCTGTTATTATACACTATGTCCATATATACTTATCTTCAATCTGATAATATTGTTATTTTTAAATAATGATATATTAGTATTTTTTGTATATTCTGATTATACAGATATATCACTGTAAATAATGAATTAATAAAGAAGACCCAAAGTATAAAAACATAAAGAGAACAGTTGAGCAATATTAAAATTAAAGATACCTTTTCAATAAAGGACAACTTGGGGCACCTGGGTGGCTCAGTCGGGTAAGCGTCTGCTTTTGGCTCAGGTCATGATCCCAGGGTCCTGGGTATGAGCTCCCTGCTCAGCCAGGAGTCTGCCTCTCCCTCTCCCTCTGCCCTTCCCCTGTTCGTGCTCTCTCTTGTTCTCTCTCAAATTCAAAAAAAAAAAAAAAATTCCTTAAAAAAATAAGAAAAGGGGAACTTAGATAACATGAACAAATGGGTGAAAAATTAGAAAAAGGTTTGTAATATTTAAACCAATATGGAATAAATAATTAAAATATTTAAGAAACCCTTAAAATCAGTAAGAAAAAGACTGGAAATTCAACAGGAAGAAGGCTATCCTTAGTCATTGCACAGAATAAAAACCAGAACAGCTAATAAATAAATATGTTTACAGATGAGCAACCTCAGTTGTAATCAGAGAAACGTGAATTAAAATAAAATAATAAAGTTATATAAACAAAAAGCAAAAATCATAAAGTTATATAATTTCAAGTGTTGATGAAAATATATGAGGAAAAAGGAACACTCATTTAGTGTCAGTGGAAGCAACCAACTGCTACAGTCTGGACATTGTGAAATTAAATATTCCTACAAAACAGCAATCCCACACTTGGTTTACTGTAAACAGAGAAACCCTTGCAAGCCCAGATGGGGACACATATGAGGACATTCGCTGCAACACTGTGGTGATGAGGATTTAGGAGTAAAGCAGCGCTCGAGGCTCAGAGAATGGGTAAGTTACATGTGGTGTGCACATAGCATGGGATGATAGGCAACAAGTAAAAAGTAACAAACTACCCTGACATAAAGCAACGTGGATAGAGTTTTTAAAGGCCACTGACTGGAAAGAGTAAGAGAACAAGTAAGACCTAAAGTTTAATGCTATTTACATAAATTTAAAATACATCAAACACAAACTAAAGCCATATGTTTTCAAGAATATGTACATTGCTGGGGCATCAGGGTGGCTCCATCGGTTAAGGGTCCGACTCTTGGTTTCGGCTCAGGTCATGATCTCAGGGTTGTGAGACTGAGCCCCACTGAGCATGGAGCTTGCCTAAGATTCTCTCTCTCCCTCTTCCTCTACCCCTCCCCCACTCTCTCCCTCTCTAAAGAAAAACAAACAAAAAAAGAATATATGCATTGCAAAGGACATAAATACATTGGGCAGGGGAAGAGGAATGAGACTGAGAACAAAGATGAGAGGTACCTTAACCTTGGATTAAGTCTAAGTGACTGCAGTACACCTAAGATCTAAAATATACTATCTCTTCACTTCCAATTGTTATATGCCTCATTCCTATCTCATGTCAATTATGGAATAATTATGATTGCCAGCATTCTATTTATGTGCTAAATATTAGACAGAATTTTTCTAATATTATACCATTAAGATGTAAACTATTCATTTGAAGTGAACTTCATACAACCAATGGATAATACTCTTTCATTCTAAGTTTGCAAGTTTTTAAATTATAAGTTAATAAATCAATACATTTGAAAATAAAAATAGTATTTTCTCTCTTACTTATTAAAAGATATGGCACTTCCTGATATTAAATCATCCTTATGTTCTTGCAATAAATCCTAATTGATTAAGCAAATTTTTTACCTAGGATGTTTCCAATAAGAGCCTTCTATTGAGTGACAATCCAATATACCCAACTGTCAATTAGCAACTTCTTGTGAATATATCCCAGGCACTTCAACCCAATACATCCAAAATTGAATTTACTTACTGTCAAGTATTATAATAGGAGAGACAACTTTTAAAAAGATGTTAATAATTATACTCAACTCTTTCAAATTTAGCGTTCTTATAAAAAACAAAGTACCTCACACGAATCTGGGGATTGACTATAGAATTTTAGATGATAGTTATGCACACTGCTTTATTGAGTAGACCACACAAAATTTTCTAGAATGGACATTCATGCTCTTCATTTGAAAATGGCAACAATACTCTTATTCAAATTCTTTGAAAACTAATCAGTGCTATGCAACAGTAGTAATTAATGCTGTATTTTCATACAATGGAAATTACTTAGCAATAAAAAAGAACAAATTAAAAGCTAAAACACATGAATCTCATAGACTACACTTAGTGAAAGAAACTGGACACAAATGATTACATGCTGTACAATTCCATCAATATGAATTTTTAAAATAGGCAAAACTAATCAATGGTAGCAAAAACAATTAGAATGATTGACTGGCAGGGGGTAAGGGGTGTGGTACTGATTGAGAAAAGGCACAGAGGTACTTTCTGAAATGATGGTAATATTTTGTGTGTTAAGGGGTTTGGATTACACAGGTATATACATTTGTCAAAAGTCAATAAATGTACATTTTGGATTTCTGCATCTCACTGCAGTAAATTTTATCTTTAAAAACTGTCAACAAAACAATAAATAGTGCTTTTTCTTATTAAGAAATTCTACTGTCCTAACTGTGAAAAGGGGGTAAATTTGGATTATATAAAAAATCTCCTTATAGCTGTTCAATTGTTGCCTGCATGTATGAGGGGGTTCTGTTTGTTATTTGTATATTATTACATTGCATATTTACCTCTGGCATCCCCTGGGGAGAGAAGGCATTAAAAGGTGGCACAACATCTGAAACATTTTCATATCCTGGAGGAGGTGGTTCAAATAATGATGAGTTGAAAATCTGGAAAAGCAAAATATAAGTCAAAACTAAGTTAGGTAAAGTTTGATTACTACAAGCAAACAAGGAAAAATGTACATTATCATTTTTGTCAGTAGAGGGTTTTGTATTTTGTATTTTGAAAATACATATCAAATACCCAGCACTGTGCTAGAAGAATAAGCCAAAGACCCAGGGAGGATCTATAAAGCACCAGGCTTTGATTTAGGAGGAAAATTTTAACACCCAAATAAAAAGTATCATTGTATTGTAATCTCAATCCCTTATAACATTGCTAAGATAATTATTTAGCAACAAATTAAATACCAAATTCACTTTAATAAAAAAAATTACATTGGGGGGATCCATATCTAACAGTATCTAGATACACTGAACAACATTCACACTGAAAAGAACTAAAGATGCTGAACTAAATATAAAATATTATATTTTTAAGTGTATCATCAAATTGGGAAAAAAAAATAAAAAGGAATACTCAGAAGCCAAAAAAGTGGCGTGAAAGCAGGAATCCTGAGAGATTGCACTAAAGTCTGCCTTTGCCTTAGTTGGATCCATCAGAGCCCAAACAAAAGGCACAGGAGTTTAAAGAAATTCTGAGATGGTCAAGCATAACGCTGGGTTGCCAAAGAACAACATCCTTCAGGGTTAAGGATACACTAGAGACAAACCCATTGGATATATATATGAGGATCTGTAAAAGAAAAAAGAGGGGCACCTGGGTGGCGCAGTTGGGCATCTGACTATTGGTTTCAGCTCAGGTCTTGGTCTCAGGTTTGTGGGATCGGGCCCCAAGTTGGGCTCCGTGCTCAGCATGGAGTCTACGTGGGATTCTCTCTTCCTCTGCCCTCCCTCTGCCCTACATCTGCGCTCTCGCTCTCTCTCTCTAAAAATAAATAAATAAATAAATAAATAAATAAATAAATAAATAAATAAATAAATAAATCTATCTTTAAAAAAAGAGAGAGACGAGAATAAAAAGACTGTGGAGGAGCTAAATTTGAAAATATAATGACTAAGAATTTTCCAAACTGATAAAAATTATGAACTCTTAAGATTCAGATCGTCCAATGAATCCTGACCAAACTAACGAAAAAATAATCTACCTCCAGACCCATCGCAGTAAAATTATGATATTCAATATACTATTTAATGTTAAAAGTTACAAAAGAGAGATTATACAAGAAACCCAAACAGAATAACAGATTAGCAGCTGACTTCTCAACAACAATAACGAAAGCCATAATGCTGTCAAATATTCTCTCCATGTGTGAAGGGACAGTAACTGCCAAACTACAAATCTAGGTCCCACAAAAACATCCTTCCTTTTGAAAATGAAATGGGGGTGCCTGGGTTGCTCAGTCGATTAAGCATCCGACTCTTGATTTCAGCTTGGGTCATGATCTCAGGGTGGTGCGACTGAGCTCCGAGTTGGGCTGCGAGCTGGGTGTGGACCCTTATGCACCCCGCCTCCTACTCCAAAAAAATTTAAAAAAGGAAATTAAATGAAAGCCACATTTTCTACCAAAAATTAATAGTTTGGAGCCAACAGATATTCACTTAAAGAAAATCTCTAAAGGATATCATTCAACAAAACAAAGCCTCTAAAAGAAGCTCTAAGATGATTCAGAAAGACTAGTAAGCAAGGTATCCTGAATATGTGGAAAAAATGAATAAATATGTACTGTATGTAATATGAAAAGCAAGTATTATTCAAGTTGACAAGAACAAGATTGAATTAGAATTATGGGCATAAAGCGGTAGGGTATGACCAAAGTGAAAGTATTCTAAGATGTTTGCCTTGTAGAGATATTGATTGAGCCCACATATACTTTAAGGTTTTGCCGAGTCATTTTGACCTTGGTAAAGGTTCAAGTACAGCTTCTCTGGGAGCCCAGAAGCAGGGCCCACAAACATGAAAAGTTGAAAATTCCCTTTCTTTTTTTTTTAGATTTTTTTTAGATTATTTATTTGACAGAGAGAGAGAGAGTCAGTGAGAGAGGGAACATAAGCAGGGGGAGAGGGAGAAGCAGGTTCCCGCTGAGCAGAGAGCCTGATGTGGGGCTCGATCCCAGGACCCTGGGATCATGACCTGAGCCAAAGGGAGGCACTTAATGACTGAGCTACCCAGGTGGCCCTAAAATTCCCTTTCTTTTATCACAACCAGGAGTTGATTTGGGGGATATTTACCTCTATTTCTTTAAATAACATGCAGTGTTTCAGATTTAGGCGTTATCTATGAACATTGTGACAGTTCAACTGCTTTTGTCCCTCTGTCACACCTATTAATGGTTTTGTACCATCACCATGTCCAAGTGAAATTTAATTATTGTGACTCTTCAGACCTGCGTTCTGTGGTAAACTGTAAACTTTTACTCTCCTGCACAACACACACAAGTTCCTCCTTCCACAGGCAACCAATATGACTAGTGTTCTACAGATTCTACCAGAAATATTTTAAATATATATAGACACATTATCTTATCTTTGTTCACAAAGATAACATATGCTATAGATTGAACTATATACTGCCTTTTTTTATGTCACAAAATTTGTAAACTAAACTGTTTTGGTTACACTGAGAATACATAATTTGAGGCTACATTAGTGAATTCTGGAAAGTGAGCAATGCTCTCTGGTATATAGTCTATCTTTGATAAAGTCACCCAAAATAGTTGTTTCCCTGACCTTACAAATTTCTCCCACATGTTAGAATAACTCATAAACTTGCTCTAAAATCCACTTGTTCAGAGAGGCTGTAAAAGTGAAGATTACCATATAGGCAAATTGAGTGAGATCAACTTGAATACTCCCTTGGCTGAAAGACGTGCTGATGCAAGGACTTTGTTTCTAGATGGTTTTGTACTGCACTTTACTACAATTTCTTTTATAATCTTTCCCAATGATTCAGATGGGTTTCCTACGCTATGTGTGTCAGAAAAATTATGGGCTAAATGGAGGATGTGGGGATTTTTAAAGGGTAGTAATTGATACAGTTTCACGGTAGGTTCTGTGTGCCTCAGAAAAGGTAGATATTTCATGGCACCTGGGTGGCTCAGTCAGTTAGACGCTGCCTTCGGCTCAGGTCATGGTCCCAGGGTCCTGGGATAGAGCCTCGCATCAGGCTCCCTGCTCGGTGGGAGGCCTGCTTCTCCCTCTCCCACTCCCCCTGCTTGTGTTCCCTCTCTCACTGTGTCTCTCTCTGTCAAATAAATAAAATCTTAAAAAAAAAAAAAGAAAGAAAGAAAAGGTAGATATTTGGTGCTCTAGTTGGGATAACATAACGTTAGGTTCACTCCCGGTCTCCCATCACTGTTTGTACCCCTGCCCAGGACCAGGGCCATGTACAATGTCACAAAGTAGTGATAGATATCCAAATTCCAGGGGAATGTTTTTAATGTCTCACCATTAATTTTGATAGTTGCTGGGCGCCTGGGTGGCTCAGTTGGTTAAGCGACTGCCTTCGGCTCAGGTCATGATCCTGGAGTCCCGGGATCGAGTCCCGCATCGGGCTCCCTGCTCGGCAGGGAGTCTGCTTCTCCCTCTGACCCTCCCCCCTCTCATGTGCTTGCTCTCTCTCATTCTCTCTCTCTCAAATAAATAAATAAAATCTTTAACAAAAAAAAAAATTTTGATAGTTGCTGTGACCTTTATCAGGTGATGTTAATTAACTTCCTTTCCAAGTTTACTAAGAGTTTTTATCGTGAATTTATGTTTCATTTGTTCAATTTTTGGGGGGGGGTATTTTTTGAGATGAGGATGCAATTTTTCTTTTTCATAATGATAATTATATTATCCATATACATACATTACACATTTGGCCTGTCTGTTTGCAATTTGCTTGTTGGGTTATCGTTTCTAGATTATACTTGCCTTAAAAAATGAGTTGAGTTTTTAATATTCTTTGAAATAGCTTGTGTTATATTTAAATGATCTTTTACTTTAATCTTTCAAACTTAAAGGAAAACCAGTTGGTCTTGATGCTCTGTGTTGTGGGAGTTTTTGAAGTACTGATTTAATTTCTTCAATATTATAGAACTATTTGGATTTTGCATTCTTGTGTCAAATTTCACGTTTTTTCCATTTCATCTGAGCTGTGAATTATTGGCATACTTCTTCCTAGTATTTTCTTACCTTTTCCTATCTTTCTTATCTGTGCAGCATCTATAGATATGCCTCTTTTTTTTTTTCTTAACTCCTTATTTATTTATGCTTTCCTTGTATTTTTTCCTTATTAATTTTTGTCCTTTAGGGGACAAAGGGGGTCATTTGGGTGGATTACCTCATCAGTGCTGACCAGGTAATTCCAGATTGACTAGTTAAAGGTCACATTCCTGGGAGAGGCTGAAACTGCATTAGGTTAGGTATTAAATCTTGGTTTTCTAAGTGGGTCTCAGTACAAGTAATTCAATTTTGGGCCTGTTGTAACTTTTCCTTTAACAGATAAAAACAATTTTAGAATTGTTGGTGAATAGAAACACTTAGGTAGTGACCCTCTTTATCTCTTAATAAGGTTTTTGACTTTGCTTTAAAATTTACTTTATAAGATAAAACCATTTTTTAAGTCAATATTTACTTGGTATTTCTTTTTCAGTTTTGTTACTTTCAGACTTGTGATGTTGTGTTCAAGTCACTCCTTATAAAATAGTACACAGCTGATTTTACTTAGTCTGATATGCTATTTTTAATCAGACAGTTTTTTCCTTTAAATTTTTTCTAATTACTGATACACAGCATTTAAGTCACTTTTGTTTTCCTATTACGTGATTTTTACTCTTCCTTTTCCTCCCGAATGCTCCATTTTTCTTTTGTGAAAATCGTGTATCCTGGGCAGCTGCCTTAACTTGGATTCAAATAAAACTCTTTTCCTTTTCCTTTAAAATTTATAAGGTTTGGGGTCCCTGGGTGTCAGTCGTTAAGTGTCTGCCTTCGGCTCAGGTCATGATCCCAGGGTCCTGGGATCGAGGCCCTCATCAGGCTCCCCGCTCAGAGAGGAGCCTGCTTCTCCCTCTCCCTCTGCCTGCTCCCCCTATTTGTGCTCGCTCTCTATCAAATAAATAAAATCTTTAAAAAAAATAAAACTTAAAAGGTTTGTTCATTCTGTGTCAACAGTTGAATATTGCTTGCTTCAAGAAATAGGGAGGAAGCAAGGCATTTTGGAGAAGTACGTGACTATGTTCAAATGTACTTTGGATGAAAATAAAAAAGGAAAATGAATTAATGATATAGCTTTTAAAAAATTAGGAAGATTTAGGCAGTGTGATATTGTGATTTATAATAAATATATATTTGATCTTCATCCCATTTCTGGCACTGAGCTCCTAAAACCTCCTAAAAGGAATTTCCTGATGAGAGCAACAAATGTGTCTATTGTTATGTTAACGAGGTAACTTTTGGACCCCACTTAAGGATGGGTGCAGGTTGCAGGAGAACCAACTTAGTGATTAGAGGGTTGGAACTTTCAGTCCCACTGCCAACCTCTCAACCAGGAGAGAGGAGCTGGAAGTTGAATCAATCATCAATAGCTAAGATTTAATCATCACACCTGTGTAATGAAGCCTCCATAAAAACCCAAAAGACCGGGTTCAGAGAGCTTCTGGGTTGGCGAACACATGGAAATGGGAGGGGATTGGGGCTCCTAGAGAGGGCGTGGAAACTCTCTGCTCTTTCCCACATACTTTTTCCTATGCATCCTTCATCTGTCTACTGATCCATATCATTTATCATCCTTTTAATAAATCAGTAATCTGGAATGTAAAATGTTTTTTTCAAATGTTAATTTGCTCTAGCACATTAGTCAAACCTGAGGAGGGAATCATAGGAACCTCTGATTTCTGCCCGTCTGTCAGAAATACAGTTAACAACCTGGGCTTTCAACTGGCGTCCTGAGTTGAAGGGGGGTTATTGGAACCTCCAGTCTACAGCTCGTAGGTCAGAAATAGGTTAACAACCTGGGCTTGCAACTGGCATCTGAGTGGGTGGGGAGGGGGCAGTCTTATGAGACTGAACTCTTACCTATGGAATCTGATGCTATCTCCAGGTAAATAGTGTCAGAATTGAGTC
>NW_023270387.1:41601021-41714332 GCF_011800145.1 Mirounga leonina
TATGGAATCTGATGCTATCTCCAGGTAAATAGTGTCAGAATTGAGTCGAATTATAGGACACCCAACTGGTGTCTGAGAATTGCTTGTTGGATGTGTGGGGAAAACACTCCCCATCCCAACAGAAATTGGTCTAGGAAGCCAAAAGAGACAGCTAACACCATTCCAGAAAATCTCCAGAATGATGTTTCTACATGATACTTTTATATTATGTGACAGGCTTGAAGAGTTTAATAAATGCTTATAATGGCAAAACAAACAATGAAATGGAATAATAAAAGCAAAGTCACAGTCAAAATTAGGAAGTGAAAGAAGGAAAAAAGAAGTGCAAGTTTTCTATTTTCCTCATTGTGTATAGATCATCCCCAAATCAGACAGATCAAGACAGAGGTTTTATATATATATATAAATATATATATACTTAACATAATCTATATCTTATTTCATCATTAAATAACTTTCCTAAGCATACTTTTATAGACTGCTTAGTACTTAATTATATAGATATGCCCCCACTTATTTAACAAATGTTATGGGACCATATGCAGTATATGGATATTCCACATAACTTTTTTTTAAAAAATACTTTTTAAATTTTGAGATAGGTTAATATTTTAAAAAGATAAACAACTAACTATAATAATTTAAAATAGTAGTTAATATGGAAAGTTTCAAATCATATTAGGAAATTTAGCATGGAATTACATCATTGACAGCAAAACATAACAACATATTTGCCATTAAAAGACTAATCCATTAGTTGATAGAAGGTGATTGACATATTAGGAAAAAATTTTTAAATTTATATGTATTTAAATCACATGACATTTTCAGTTCACTGATCAAGCTGGACATATTTGAAGCTATTTACAACTGAAAAGGCCCAACTGACAAAAGGACTGAGGGAGACTATCTGGATTGAAAGGGGCTATTTCAGTTAAGATACAGTAGCTCTAAAACTAAGGTATGCTAAATAGGGTTAAGCGAATGAGTTTTACTTTCATATTGAACGTATCATGACAAGAAATACCTCAATCACTTGTATTATCTCTTCTTACTCAAGTATGTACCCTAACTTACAAACAAGATTATAAATTCATTAGATAATCATTCTATAGACATTCTCTCCCAATTCTCTTCCCCCTTCAAATGTCCACATCCAAGTTCTGGGCACAGAGCTGAATACATGATCATATGAGTCATATCATTAAGCACCAATAAAAAGCTGCGGACTCAAACTACATACCAGGCGTCTTGGGTTTCCTCACACCCCCAAACTTATACAGTATCTATAAAAGATATGTCTATTTTACTTGCCTGGAATTACTAATATATCATATTTTATATTAGCACACAATAATAAAAAACAGAAAATACAACTGTCATCAAGCATCAATTTCTCAGACTTTTTCCAACATCACATTAAATTCAAACATCATAGGAAAGGAGTTGACACTGGTAATGAGATATTAAAGACAACATTGACAAGTTTCAATAATATTGATTTCCATCAATAATTAGAGATAGTATAGGGCATTCTTTCATAAAAGGTGTTTGAAAAGAATAGAGATGAGGGTAGTTTCTTATCTCTTTGTTTTACCTCATTTCCGTCTTCATCAATTATTGAGATGTAGTTGGGATGAGTCTTATTTGGATAGGACAACAGGACATCATAATGGGCTAACTCAACAGAATCCAGGCCAAATTCTTTCCACTGGGATTGAATTTGCTTTGCAAGCTGAAAGTTTTGTTCTGTTCCTGCTAAATGTGGCAGCCGTGTAAAATTACTGGTGAACAAAAATTGAAAGTGGTTAGAAATTAATGTTTAGTCAGTCTTTATCCCAAATGAACAACCAAGGAAGGCAGATTGACATTTAAAACGTGCTTTGAAATGTGATACGTTAAAAAAGGAAAGTGGTGCTATTATCGCATCAAATAGATTTTCAAAGCATATTTTGAAGTTTTCATGCTCTAATTTGTACTCATTCAAGAGAAAAATTGGAGAAACTGATCTTTGTAGAAAATTGTTATATGCAATCCACTGGGTGTTTCCCTATATAGTAGATGAGGAAGTGAAGACTCATGCGTCTTAGAACTTTCGTGGAATTATTTATTTCACTGTGTGAAATAGACTTAGAAGGTAAAAATATTTTCATACAAAATATCAAGCTGTGACGTGCCAAGAATAACTGTTAATTACATTTATTTTTAAATACTTCAAGTTATGGCCAACCAAGAAACTTTTTTTTTTTTTTAAAGATTTTATTTATTTATTTGAGAGAGAGAGAATGAGAGACAGAGAGCATGAGAGGGAGAAGGGTCAGAGGGAGAAGCAGACTCCCTGCCGAGCAGGGAGCCCGATGCGGGACTCGATCCTGGGACTCCAGGATCATGACCTGAGTTGAAGGCAGTCGCCCAACCAACTGAGCCACCCAGGCGCCCCTGACCAAGAAACTTTTTGATTAGCAGCCTTTATAAAGTATCTTGATTAAGGAATAATCTAAACATATTTTGAGAAGCTCAGACTAAATCTCTTGTACTCCATTCATCATGCATAGTAATACACTTAAAAATCAATGATGATAATTAGCCTGACCAGTAATATCTCTAATGAATAAGCTATGTGGGCAGAATTTCAGCTACCAAAAATACTTTCACAAGTTTACTACTTTCTCATTAATATGTCTGGATACTGGTGCTTTTGTTTGTTTAAATTTCTCTTTCTCTCCTGGAAATGTTTTGTTTCCCTGAAGATTCAGCTCATTGGTATTTTCATCTTAACCCACTTAAAGAAAAAAATGCACATGTCAAAGCATTATGTATCATAAAAAGACATTTATTTCTAGATCTTCACAAACTTCTGCTTCTGAATATGTAGGTTTTTCTAAAACCAACACATGTTCATCCTTATAGGGTTTTTTAAAAAAACTAATAAATAGGCAACATGGCTATGATGATTCCATTTTCAAATGTTTACTTTTACTGTAAATTTATCTTAATTTTTGACTTGGCAAATCAACTGCCAAGAAGAATAACTCTCAATTTTTAAAAAATGGAGTTCTTGTGATAATTTTTTATAATTCTATTAAAATAATTTAAATTGTATTTACAAAGATAGTATCAAGATCCTTATTCAAAAAATGTTTAAGGGCTAAACACTATAGGGGCTGAATGTGGGCTGCCCCAAGATGGGCCACATTAGCATGAACGTTATTCTGACCTGAAGGCAATCAAAACTCTACAGGCTCAAAGAAACTTTTGCTGCTCCCTTAACAACATAGAATCTAAACTGATGGCTGTTCTCAAAATAAGGGTTATTAGCAGAGATAAATTTTATCTGACTGATCCACCTGTATAGTAGGGCAAATATCTAATTATCAAACAGCTGCTTTTCTTATCACCTTGTGAAGTGTGTTCCTTTCATATACCTCATTTTGCCTGTCTTTGGAATTTTCATGTCTATATGGATTCCCCACACATACACTATTAAGTTTGATTTTCTCCTATGAATCTGTCTTGTGTCAGGGTGCTAGAAGTACCTTGAAGGGGATAGGACATTCTTGCTCCCTTACAACAACTTACACAAAATTTCTAATGTGTATTTGCAAAACATAGTAACAAAATAACACAATTTTAAGAGGCAGCTGAGGTGTTTATATTACCTGCAGAGATAACGGAAAAAGAGCCAACATGGTGCTATTTTTTTTCTGTATTACACAGATCACAAACTGTAACATAACCAAAGTGGATGCAGATTATACATATTTCCTTAAGTCACAGTGATAACTCTGCCCCTACATGTAGAAATAGGGCACCTGGCTGGCTCAGTTGGTAAAGCATGTGCCTCTTGATCTTGGGGTCATGAGTTAGAGCCCCATGTTATGGGGTAGAGTATCTTAAAGAAAAAAAATTAAATTAAAGATTTAAAATTAAAAAGTTTAAAATTTTTTGAAAAATTAAAAAAATTAAAAAGAGAAAGAACAGTTGCCAATAGGGAGTCCTGAACCTGCTCTCCCCACCACAAAAGGAAGGAAGGAAGGAAGGAAGGAAGGAAGGAAAGGAACTGATTATTATCAGACCTGGCTATTATAAGTGAAATTCCTTATAACAGTGTTGTCATTACCAATGAGGATATAACACTGTGCTACAATCAGGGCTGGAACCCACTCATTTGGAGCAAAGCTGATCCTAATGAAGAGTAGGAAAAAAACCCATTTCCAATGATAAATAAATTAACTGGATAAAATCCTATAAGTGATATAGTAGAAGTTTTGCCACTAACCTGTATAATCCTGGCTAAATCTTCAGTTTCTCATCTGTACCCACAGAGAATATTGCTACCTCACTATTTTCCAAAGATCTGTCTGTAGCTCAATTCGGTAACTCAAACTGCAGCTCTTAATTTTTCTTGTTTTAATCAATTACGAAGTGTGTTGCAAGTAATTTGTCAATCCTACTAAAATATCAAGTTTTCTTAAAAAGTAATAATTTACAGGTCATCCCCAATAGCCAACAACTTGTATTCAAAAATGGGCTCACATATTTCTGTCTGGCTAGAAAAGTTCCACATATCATTACATCATCTCAATTAATAAAGAGAGCTGTTAGTACTCCTGTTTTAATACATTGCATCTGATTTACAAATGATGGAACAGTGCTTCCAGGAGCTAGATGCCTGGAAGGCAGCTACTCCAAGCAGAAGTGGTACTCAAAGGCATATCAGGGAAATTCTGAGCCCAGAGGTCTAAGAGTTTTCTAAAATAATCTTGTCTTTCCGAACCAGGAAGAGAAGGAAAGTTTCCCTAAAGAGATGCAAAGTAGTGAACAGAGCTGAGAATTCAATCAGGTGTTGACAAAACAGAAGGGAAACAGGACAACCCTGTATCCCAAGGGAGGCAGAAAAAACAGACCCTACTTTGATCCTTCCAGCCAGCTACTATGGAGAGGCAGACAACTTGGAAGTAGAGAGGATTTTTTGTAGCAGAACGAAGGAGGGTAAGATGGAAGATCTGAGGCCTATGGGCAGAATTAGATTGAAAGCTCTTTGATGGCAGAATGGCAAATGGGAAATCTGGAGAGTCCAGGAGGTTTCTGGTGATTCTGTGGTCCTTAGAGGGATGAATTGGGTTCTCATAATTTCTTTCTTTTGTGCTAATGGTGAAAATCCTTGAGTTCTAAACAGTTAGAGGAGCTTGGTTGGGGTCATGGAGAATAAGCAAGAAACTGACTGCTTCCATTTTATTCAGGGTTTAAAAAGAGAAATGAAGGCATTCATTTTTCTTCTTTGCCGGTCAGTCAGTCCGTGTCACAGGTTAGGAAAGGAAGCAGGGACAGCAGCTCTGTCTAGGAGTGAACATTATATCTTGCCAGAACTCCACTATTATTTTATCTACTATACATAATTAAAGTGAAAGAAGTCCAAGAGGCAGAGGAGGGGTTTCCACAAAATTTAAGCTTCCGGGTCTCTCACTTGGGAAATGGCCCTTCCAAACACCTGGAAGGTGCCTAGCAAATTTTTATTCATAGTTTTAATTCTATTGTAATTTAAATAGGAAGCACTTGGGTGGCTCAGTCGGTTAAGCATCTGCCATTGGCTTAGGTCATGATCCTGGGATCGAGCCCCGCATTGGGCTCCCTGCTTACCGGGGAGCCTGCTTCTCCCTCTCCTGCCTGCCGCTTCCCCTGCTTGTGCTCTCTCTCTCTGACAAATAAATAAATAAAATCTTTAAAATAAATAAATAATTAAATAAATTAGACATGTGTTTGTATGATCATGTGTGTGTATATCTATGCATATGTGTGAGTGTATATATATATATATATATATATATATATATATATATATATATAACTGTCTTTTATATAAAATTATAATCTGTATTCACAAAGAAATCCTTCAATCACTATCAGGAACTCCAAGTATTTTGCCTTGAAAAAGCTAGTATTCTAGGGGTGCCTTGGTGGCGCAATCATTAAGCGTCTGCCTTCGGCTCAGGTCATGATCCCAGCTCCTGGGATTGAGCCCCGCATTGGGCTCCCTGCTCCGCAGGAAGCCTGCTTCTCCCTCTCCCACTCCCCCTGCTCGTGTTCCCTCTCTCGCTTGTCTCTCTCTGTCAAATAAATAAAATCTTTAAAAAAAAATGAAAAAGTTAGTATTCTAATCAGTTACATACAATCATTCTACACAAGTGTTTTTTACTTTTAGCTGCTTTGCAAATACTCTTTAAATTTACTCATTTACATCTTTTGCTCTACACTACAGATAGCTATTTCAGGAAACAGGGAGCTAGTTTTCACACCATGTCACATATATGCTAATTCATCCTTGTCACAATGATATCATGGTCACCATTTTATAGATGTGGAAATGAGAGCTCAGGAAGGTTAAGTATTCACTCCAAGTGATTTTACTGTCAATGGGCAAAGATGGAATTTAAATTCAAGTATATCTGAGTCCAAAGTCCAAGTTTATTCTTTTGACTAAAATACAATGTTGTCTTCTAAAACAGGAGTCCAGCCCACTTCCTTGTTTTTGTACAGTCCACAAGCTGAAAATGGTTATTATATTTTAAATAGCTTAAAAAAAAAAGAATATTTTATGACATATATGACATTCAAATTTCAGTACCCATAAATAAAGTTTTACTGAAACTGCCACTCTCGTGTGTTTATGTATTTTCTCCGGCCTCTTCTATGCTACAATAGCAGAGCTGAGTAGTTGTGACAGAGATCAGCTGGCCTACAGGGGCTGGTCCTATACAGACAGAGTTTGCTGACTCCTGCCCAAAATTGTCTCTAGTAATACAGTTTAGCTTAAAGTATAATCCTGTCTAGATGAAATATGATACAAAGTTTTCAACAAATAAGACTTTTAAAAAAAGTCAGTTCCTGTATACAAAATATTGAATCAAAACTTTCTGAACAGAATAACAAATTATCCATATAAGCCATCAGTATATGCTTACTATAAGAACCTCTTGATGTTCTCAGCTTTCAATTCATCCAAAAATGCCTTCTTCACATTATGCTGTGGAACAATGTTAGTAGGTTCATTGGAGGATTTTATAAACCATCCTGTAAAATATATACAAAGATAGGAATGAGACATGAGCTCACAAACAGGACCTATTTTTCCTTATTATTGTATCTATTCATGCATGAAACACAAAGTATCAATGACCTCCAGTATTAACTGAGATTCTCTTCCATTTAATTTCTCTTGCCACTTCCACTGGAAAAAAAAAAATCATGGAAACACTTTTTAAATACAGATTAGTCACAACATATTTTTTAATTCAATTTCAATGACAGGTGTTGCTGTTATTCTAAAAAAACAAAATGTTTTATAAGAAAAGGACCACTAAAATTAAAAATGCTTCAACTAATGGGGATAAACAAGATCTCTTAAAGGTTAAGGCAAAAAGGAAATATACCTATTTTCTCCTGAAAGCTTCTATCCACAGCGACTTCTCCTCTGCTGACTCAGAATAAGCATTTAGTAAATGTTTATAATGAATTAATGATGAATCTATTTCAAGTACATAAATTATTTCAGAGTTGAAGGAAACTCAGACTTGTAATTTGTTGTTTCAGAAACTAAAACAAAATGTGCTGAGATTCTGTGTTTCCAGTTGAAGCAGGCTTGAGACTTTGAACTTTAGAAAGCTACAAGAAAACTACAATTTACCCAGTGGCTCTGCAAGATGCCCAGTGCACACAGAGACCAGAGGGAATGGGTAGCCAGATCATGTGGAGCAGTTAGCTCTTGTAGGGGCTTTTAATCTGGGGGAAATGAGGCATCTTTACAGGCTTTATTTAGAGAAATGATACAATCTGGGCATAAAATAGCTACCAAAATTGCCCATCCAGCTTTCATGGAACTTTCCAGTTATTAATCATATACATGCATACACACACACATATATACATGCATATTGAAATAAATGGGTGGCAGCAAATGGAAATACAATTCCATTGGTACATAAAACAAAAGGACTTGGATTCGACTGGGATCAGGGAAGGACACACTGAACTGAGAGCTGAAAAATGAACAAAATGAAGAGGTGGGAGGCCTGTGGGGGAGAGGAGAGCAGAGAATCCTAGGAAAAAATTAACAATTAATAAAGAACTTATTCCGTGTCATCCACTGGGTGGTGAATTCAGAGCAGGGGTGAATTACCTTAAACTAGTCCTGTGCACCAACATCCAGTTAGAAGCATCTCATCATCAAAAAGGAATAAAGAAAAGTGCCAACACCCAAACACTGTGCTAGGAGGTTTAGGCGCTATTTCATTTACCATTCCTAATAAATTACAGATATTCTCCTCATCATAAAGACTGAAAAACTAAGGCCAGGAGAGTCTCAGTAAATTGTTCAAAGCCACAAAGAAGTAGCAGAGTCAAAATTAAAATTCAGAGTCTGAGCTTGTCTGTGCTGCCCCTGGTTCTTTAGGAAGTTGGGTTAAGTGTGCGAATCAGTACACAGAGCAACCGGTAAAGATCTGTTCAGAGCGCTGACAATAGCCAGTTTCCAAATGTTCCTCTAATTATTTAACTCCCAAGGACGAAAGAATGAGGAGCGAAAAGAGGCCCTGTGCAACAATGCCTTGACGTCTACCTACTGCATACATGAGGCAGCCCAAGCACAAGACAACTAAAGACCCCAAACAGGTGAGAGTCCTTTCCTGCAAAGCTCCCTGGACAACCTGGTTCAACTGCCCAGCTCTTCCTAAAAATGCACCAGTTTCTCAAAGGGCTCGAGCGTATGGCACCTGCGGAAGTCCCGTTTCAGGGTCCCTGCGTTCCACTCCTTACCCTGGAGTGGGGTATACCACTCCTACCATAGTCTATCCAGAGCCCCACTATGCCCCGTCCCCAGCGACCCCCAGCTAACCCGCGGGGGCCCGTTCCCCACCTTCCCGCAACCCAAACCACCGTCCCCGGGGAAACACGCAACAGGATCGCACTCGGCAGCGACCCGCGAGTCCCGGGAACCGCAGGGCCGCGGGGTAGCCTCCGGCGTGCGCGAGGCCGGCGCGCCCCTACCGAAGAGGAAGCCGACGATCAAGAGGCCTGCGCCCAGCGCCAGCGCCCCAACGCACAGCCAGCGCGGGCGGCGCCAAGCGAGAGAGGTCGAGTCGGCTTCGTGCAGGGGATTCCACATCTCGGCGCGGCCGGCGGGGCCTCCCGGGACCTGTGCCTCTGCTGTGGCCCCGCAGCAGCGAGGCAACGGAACCGACGCTTCCTCCCACCAGCGCCGCGCTTTCCAGCTACTGCGGGCTAGAAAGCGCCCCCTGCCCCGGACTCTAGTTTCTCCGCCCTAAAGTAGTTCTAGCTCACTCTGAACCAATCAGCTTCCGGAGTTCTTACAAAGTGCAAACGCTGGTAATTCAGCATGCCGAAGCTGTACAGTTGTGACTTGTGTACTTTTCTGTGTGTCGATGTACAGCAATTAAAACGTGTCTTAAAAAAATAAAGGCAGAGCATGATCTCATTTCGTATTTCTTGAAAGTATTTTGTGTGTGTGCATAGAAGAATGTCTGGGTAGCCGAAATGTTTACAGTATTTACCTCTGGAGGGTGGTATGGTGAGGGCAGGGAGAGAGGGGTGTAAAAGATTTACTTGAGCTTCTTACTTCCTATACTTCTATATGTGTTTCTTAAAATAATAAGCAAGTTTTACTTAGTAATAAAAATAACAAAAATACTGCATTTTACTTAAATATGACAAATGTGGTTTTTCTTCAAAAGTAAGCTATTTTCTATTGAGTATTCTGCTTTTTTCTTTTTGTTTTGTAAGAACTTATATATATGCCTATAATTTTAAATTTATTTCTTTTACTCAATAATGAAGATTTCCATATCAATATGTAAATTATTTCCTATATTGTTTTTAGTAACTTTATAATATTTTCAAGAATAGATATGAATGCAATTTTTATTCTAAGCATAACAAAAATTTCTATGTGTAGCTGATTCATATAAGAATTTAATATATTGAATTAAAGCTAAAAGCTATTCTGAAAAGTTACACCACAAATTTTGCCATGAATAAACATTTAAAAAGAAAGAGTGGTCCTTAAAGAACTTGAAATATGAGAAGGCATTCTCCAGACAGATGAAGTAGACATATTCCACACACAGCAGAATAATCAGAGAACGTTAGTGATTTCAGTGTGATAAGAAGCAAGATGAGTGTGATTTGTACAGAGCAAAGTGAAAACTTATTGAGATTTGTTTGGAATATAAAAGTAAGAACGCAGCCAGAAGCTGATTGGGAATAAATATTGGCAAAGGTTGCAGTTGTTTTTGTTTTTGCTTTAAGATTTATTTATTCTAGAGAGAAAGTATGTGTGAGCAGGGCTGCGGGGGTGGGGAGTTGCGGGGGGGACAGAGGGAGAGGAGAGAGAGAATCCTCAAGCTTACTCCAGCTGAGGGCAGAGCCTGACGAGGGGCTAGATCTCATGGCCCAGGAGATCATGATCTGAGCCAAAATCAAGAGTCAGACAAAACCAACTGAGCCACTCAGGCACCCCTAAAGGTCACAGTTTTGAAGGTCTATAATGGGAATTCTGAGAAAAATATATTAAGACCAAAACCGAAGGGAATTGAGTTAGCATGTGGCTGAAGAAGATCTCCTTCAAAACTCTTGACAGAATATGGAGGAAAAAATGGGGTGCCTGGGTCCTGATGTCGGGGTCCTGGGATCCAACCCAGCATCGGGCTCCCTGCTCAGCGAGGAGTCTGCTTCTCCCTCTCCCTCTACCCCTCCCTCCCGCTCGTTCTCTCTCTCTCCCTCAAATAAATAAATAAAATCTTAAAAAAAAAAAAAAAAGAATATGGGTGAGAGGAAACTGAAATTCAGTTAAAATGCAATTTTATTGGGAAATGGGAGGAACACGGAATGAAGGGATACTACATTGTTTATATCAAACTAGAAACTAAAAGCTAGAATCTCTGTTTTTGTTTTATTTTGTTTTGTTTTAAATAATTGGAACTCTTGAACACTGTTGGTGGGAATGCAGAATGGTGCAGCCACTACGAAAAACAGTATGGACATACCTCAAAAATTTTAAAAAGAGCTACCAGCAATCCCAGTTCTGGGATACTCATCCAGAAGAATTGAAAGCAGGATCACGAAGAGATATTAGCACTGCCCTGTTTATTGCAGCCCTATTCAGAATAGCCAGGATGTGGAAACAACCTAAATGTCCACCAATCAATGAATGGGTTTAAAAAAAATGTGGTATATACATAGAGTGGGATATTAGTCAGCCTTGAAAAAGAAGGAAATCCTGCAATGTGCAACAACATCAATGAACCTTGAGGCCATTCTGTTAAGTGAAATAGCCAGTCACAAAAGGGAAAATACTGCATGCTTCCACTTATATATCTAAAAGACTCAAACTCGAAGAAGCAAAGAACAGGATAGTGGTTGCCAGGGAGTTGCTAATCAAGGGCTATAAAATTTCAGTTGTGCAAGATGAAAAGGATCTACATACATGATGCACAACATTGTACCTGTAGATAACGTTGTGCGGTATAGATACCAATACTGTTCTACACACTTAGAAGTCTGTTTAAAGAGGGCGCCTGGGTGGCTCAGTTGGTTAAGTGACTGCTTTCAACTCAGGTCATGATCCTGGAGTCCCTGGATCGAGTCCCGCATCGGGCTCCCTGCTCGGCAGGGAGCCTGCTTCTCCCTCTGACCCTCCCCCCTCTCATGTGCTCTATCTCTCTCATTCTCTCTGTCTCAAATAAATAAATAAAATCTTTAAAAAAAAAAAAAAAAGAAGTCTGTTTAAAGAGAGCCAAGATATGGAGACAATATAAATGTCCATCGAGAGATGACTGGATAAAGAAGTAGTGGTATAGATATATAATGGAATACTACTCAGCCATAAAAAGAATGAAATCTGCCATTTGCAACAACATGGATGGATCTACAGGGTATAATGCTAAGTGAAATAAGTCCGAGAATGCTCACACTCACATGAGGAATTTAAGAAAAAAAAACAAAAGAACAAAGAAAAACAGAAACAAACATTAAAAAAACCCCAGACTCCTAACTATAGAGAACAAACTGGTGGTTACCAGAGGGGAGAGGGGTAGGGAGCATGGGTGAAGTAGGTGAAGGAGATTAAGAGTATTGGGTGATGTATGGAGTTGTTGCATCAGATATTGTAGACTAGAAGTTAATATAACACTGTATGTTAATTATACTGGAATTAAAAAATAAAACAAAAACAAAAAGCAAAATAAATAAATAAGTAATCTGTTAAAGGGGTAGATCTCATATTAAATGTTCTCACCACAATTTAAGAAACAAACTAGATGACAACGCTAAAAACTAAAGGATACTAAAAAGCCCAAATTATAACCCAAACAACAAATTAATAAAGATTTGGCTTCCAATATGCTGAATCTTAGATTTATTTAGGGTATTCACCTAATAAAAAAAAATAAACAACAACAATAAATATTATTGAAAAGACACAAACATTCCCACATACAAATATGCCAAGTACATCTCCTCAAAGTCACGGCTTTAAAATCATACATACTTGGGCCACCTGGGTGGCTCAGTTGTTAAGAGTCTGCCTTTGGCTCAGGTCACGATCCCAGTGTCCTAGGATCGAGCCCTGCATCGGGCTCCCTGCTCAGCAGGAAGCCTGCTTCTCCCTCTCCCACTCCCCCTGCTTCTGTTCCCTCTCTCACTGTCTCTGTCAAATAAATAAAATTTAAAAAAAATAAATAAAATCATACATACTTGATTTTAAATCTATCTCAATTACTCACATACACAATTAGAGGTAAATTGTTCGGTCTTCTCAGAATTACCAAGGCGGTAGTCAATTCTTTTTCTCTGTCTACCCCAACCCCAGCTTATCTCATCTTTTGTCTCTCCCTCCTCCCACTCTGCCCTCTCTCAGGCAGCCGAATGACTGAACATTGGGGCACTGTAGAGCTATGAGAGTTATCTAGACCCATACAGGCATCTGTTCCAACCAAACAGGAAATACATGACAAAAGTGTAGGTTTCCATCAAGTTTACAGATATCTAGACTTACATAAGAAGACATTTTAAATAACATAAGAACCAAAGAAAATTAGTTCTAGTGATATAACCACCTGAATGGGGTTGCAGAGTATTATGAGAAGAAGAGTTAGGTTAAATCCAGATCCAAGCATGTAATCTACATGGATTTTGAAATCTACATGACCATTTAGTAGGCTGATGTAGGGGCTACAATAGGGCATCACAGGCACAGATATGAGTATCTCTTTTCAGTATCTCAGATAACTATGCAATCCCAAATATCTAAGGGAGTATCCTTGAAGACTGCGATGACACCAACGTTTCCTTGGAGAAAAAGCTTATTTTTACCTCCAGAATATTTATATTTAAACAAAGAAATGTATGGGTAATTATAAAAAAATTAGGCATATTTACTATTTCAAAAATGTAATATGTGATATTTGAGAGAATTTGGACTATTCAATTAGACTTACTTCTAAATTTAACTGTATAATCAAGTAATTAAATTCATCTTTTGGGTTTTAAATTGAAATTACTTAGTATATTTATATGCAGTTTTATTGGAATATGTAAAAGAAATTAAGATTCCCCATAATTATAAATTAAATTTATTAAACTTATAAGAATTACTTTTAAGAACTCGAAAATTTTTGTTAAATGATTGAAGTACCTAAAAATTAATAGAATCCATTAAATGACTAAATGCTATTTAAAATGTTTAACAGTATTTAATCAAGTGTGTAAAATAAGACTAAAATGAAAAAATGTCTCATAGTTACTGTTAAAATTTATTAGATTTATAAATAGAATGAGATACATTTAAATTAAAAGCTGCTAAGGAAAAACAATGTTTTTAAAAATTTCTAATTTCAATCAACCAAATACTGGTTATAAAAATCAAAGGGAAACTCTGAATATTTTTTTCTATATAAAACCTGCCCTCAAGAACATCAAAAAAAAAAAAAAAGTGTCATGGTGTCTAGCAAAATTAATTACTAGTTCCCCAATTAATATTTTCTCTTCTAGACTAGATGGCACTCTCAAACATACTGTCAATCCTTAGTTTCCTTGGCCAGGTCCTCCTTTGCCAGTCCTTTAAATGTGGCAGTCTCAAAGGTCTGCCTTTGGCCCTGTGTTCTCTTCTTTCTATAGTATCCCTTGAGGTGATTTCAAATTCCAAGTACCCTCTATACTCTGGCAGAAACTGGCTAGAGGTTCACCAAACATTGCCCTGTTTCCTAGGCACACAGCTAGACTACAAGTCTCCATATCCTTTAAAACTGGGTAGGCCACTTTCCTGTGTAAGGGCTACTAAAATACAGGAGAAAGTAATGTCTGGCACGGCCAAGCCTGGCCCTTAAAAACCTCCTATACAATCTTCCACATCAACCACTTGGCTGAATGCACACAATTTTAAGAGAGGAATCAAGGCCCTAGGGGATGGTATAGCCTCAAGATGGAAAGAACATCCATTCCTAAATCATTTCTTGGAGGAGTGACCAGTAATCAAGAATGTCTAATTGGGCTTCAAAGAAGTGAAAAATTAACTTCTATTTTTTTAATCCAGTGGATTTCATTGTTATAATAGCTGGTATCACTAAATATTACTGATCTTGATGGAATCCTCCATTTTTTTTTTCATGTTTATTGCCAGCCTAGGCTTCACACCCCTGAGATCCAGAATTAAATATCTAATTGCTGAATTGAGATCTCTACCTAGAAGTCTATTAGGCCATTCAAAGTTCACATGATCAAATGGAAGTTGGTCTACTACCCAGCTGTATTAGTCGAGGTTCAAAAGAAAAGCAGAACCAATAGGATACACATGACTATATATAAGAGAAGATTTATTATAGGAATTGGCTCAGAAACTTATGGAGGCTGAGAAAGTCCCTTAATCTGCTGTCTGCAAGCTAGAGACCCAGGAAAGCCAGTGGTATGATTCAGTCCAAGTCCAAAGTCCTGAGAAGGGGTGTTGAGTGAGAAGGGACAGCTCTGGGTTAAGTCCCTAAGTCTGAAGGCCCAAGAATCAGTTGCTCTGAAGTCAGAGGGGCAGGAAATGATGTAGTCCCTGTTCAAGAAGAAAGAAAAGGAATTTACCTTTTTCAAATCTTTTTGTTCTCTTAGGACCCCAACCACATTGGTGACGGAAGATCGTTTTTTACTCAGTCTACTGAATAAATGCTAATCTCTTCCAGAGACACCCTCACAGACACACTCAGAAATAATGTTTACCAGCTATCTGAGTGTCCCTTAGCACAGTCATGTTGACATAAAATTAATGATAATAGCACGTCCCAACACCACTCCCACCTCCTGCTAGACTTCCATGTCTGCCCTGAGTAAAAGACACCATTCTCCATTGTTGTTCAGGATGAAATCTTAAGTCATTCTTTATCTATTCACTTATGAAATATTTGTTTAGTGTCTCCTATGCGCTAGGAACTCTGCCAGGTGCAGCAGACACAGTCATAAAAAAGTAGACATGGTTCCTGTTATCTCTTCTACTCCTACCGAACTACCGACCACCAGTGTCTCCTAAAAAATAAATAACATCATCTCAATCTTCTGTTTAAAAATCTTCACCTTTATTTTTTCCCTTACAAAATAAAGTTTAAATTCTTCATCGAGATCTGAACATTTTTCCAAATCCTTACTCAAATCCATTCTTGTAGTGGACATCAACTTTGAAAACCTCATGCCCCTGGGCACATTTAATTAAATGAAGAATACACACTTGATTCAGCTTTGAGGAAAGTCTTTTTTTGCTGAGGTGTTGAATTGTAGTTTGAAGTGGCTGGAAGTGTTACATAGGTGGCCAATAAGCTTCTGCCTACCACACGGATACAATACAGAGAAAGCGGGATTAAATACAAAGTGGAAGGAAGCAAGTGTCCAGAGAGGAGCAGAGATAGTATCAGAAATGCAGTCAGGGGCAGAGCAAGATGGCGGAGGTATAGGAGACCTGGATTTTATCTGGTCCCAGGAATTCAGCTGGATAGGGATCAAACCATTCTTAACACCTACAAACTCAACAGGAGATCGAAGAAAAGAATAGCAACAACTCTCGGAACAGAAAAGCGACCACTTTCTGTAAGGTATGATGTGCGGATAAGTGAACCCGAGGCGATATTCGGGAGGATAGACGGTGGGGGAGGGGGACTCTGTCGGCCGCTTCTGGCAAGTGATAGAGCCGAGGAGCACAAAATCGGAACTTTTAGAAGTCAGCTCCTCTGAGGGACGTAGCTCCAGTGGCTAAGCGGGGGGTGAAACCCTCGTGGGACAGTGTGGTCTCAGGACCCTCAGGGTCACAGAAAGACCAGGGGTGCCTGAGTGCAGCAGAGCTCCCAGGTATCGGAATGGGAAAGCCGGCTGCAGAGACAGGAATGGGCACTCAGCTCGGGGATGCCATAAACTGTGATCTGCGGCACAGTCGGGCCACTGCTCTTTCAGCAGGGACCCAACAAGCAGCAGATGCGGGGAGACTCACCTTCCTCCCCTGGGAGAAGAGGCATGGGAGTGCACTGCAGGGATCTGCTGGGTTTGGAGACTCCACACGGGGTCGGGTGCCAGAGATAGAAACGCTCAGTCACAGGCCGGGTGAGCACGGAGTGCGGCTGGAGACCAGGGAGACAGGAGTGACTGACTGCTTTTCTCTGGGGGCTCACTGAGGAGCGGGGCCCCGAGTTCTCCGCTCCTCCGGGGCGTAGATTGGGAGGCCGCCATTTTCACTTTTGTCCTCCAAAGCTGTATGGAAAGCTTGCAGGGAACAAAAGCTCCCGAGAGCAAACCCAAGCAGATTACTTAGTTCGGACTGGGCAAGGGCGGGGCAACTCCGCCTCCGGCACAGACATATGGGAACCATGGCAACAGGCCCCTCCCCCAGAAGATCAGCAAGAACAGCTGGCCAAGACCAAGTTTACCGATCAATGAGAATGACAGAACTCCAGCGCTAGGGGAATACTGCACATAGAATTCATGGCTTTTTCCCCATGATTCTTTACTTTTTCAAAGTTAATTTTTTTTAACTGTCTTTTTTTTCTTTTTTCTTTTGAATTTTTCTTTTTCCCTTTTTCAACCAACATTGTATCAATCCCTTTTTTAAAAAATATTTTTTAGTTTTCATTTTTAGAGTCATATTCTGTCCCTTCATAGTAGTTACCCTTATTTTTGGTATATATATATAAGTTGATCTCTCTTTAAAATTTTGAGATACAGTTTCTTCTAACAGATCAAAATATACCCTAAATCTCTAGTGTATGGCTTTGTTCTACTCTCCTGCCTGATCACATTCTCTCCCCCTTTTTTTTTAAATCCTCTTCTTTCTTTTTTCAACCAAGTTCTTATCTGATCAATTCCTTTTATGAAATCTTTTATAATTTTCATCTTTACGGTCATATTCCATCCCTTCATCATATTAACCCATTTTTGGTACATATATAAGTTTTTCTTTCTTTAAAATTTTGGGAAGCACTTTCTTCTAACAGAACAAAATATGCCCCAAATCTAGTGTGTGGCACTGATCTATGCACCAGCCTATTCATATTTAATGATATTCTGTTTATTTTATTTTGTTTTGTTTTTGTTTGTTTTTATCTTTTTCTTTTTCTTTTTCATTTTTCTTTCTTTCCCTTTCTTTTCCCCCAGTTTCAAGACTTTTCTGATTTGTTTAGTGTTTATTTTCTGGGGACGTTGTTAACCTGTTAGCATTTTGTTCTCTCATTCATCTGTTCTCCTCTGGGCAAAATGACAAGATGGAAAAAATCACCTCAACAAAAAGAACAAGGGGCAGTACCGACTGCCAGGGACCTAATCAATATGGACATTAGTATGATGTCGGAAGTAGAGTTCAGAATGATGATTTTAAAGATACTAGCTGGGCTTGAAAAAAGCATGGAAGTTATTAGAGAAACGCTTTCTGGAGAAATAAAAGATTTAAAATCTAACCAAGTTGAAATCAAAAAGGTTATTAATGAGATGCAATCAAAAACGGAGGCTCTAACTGCTAGGATAAATGAGGCAGAAGAGAGAATCAGTAATATAGAAGACCAAATGATGGAAAATAAAGAAGCTGAGAAAAAGAGAGATAAACAACTACTGGATCACGAGGGCAGAATTCGAGAGATAAGCGATACCGTACGACGAAACAACATTAGAATAATTGGGATCCCAGAAGAAGAAGAAAGAGGGAGAGGGGCAGAAGGTATATTGGAGCAAATTATAGCGGAGAACTTCCATAATTTGGGGAAGGAAAAAGGCATCAAATTCCAGGAGGCACACAGAATCCCTCTCAAAATCAATAAAAATAGGTCAACACCACGACATCTAATAGTAAAACTTACAAGTCTCAGAGACAAAGAGAAAATCCTGAAAGCAGCTCGGGAAAAGAGATCCGTAAACTACAATGCTAGAAACATTAGATTGGCAACAGACCTATCCACAGAGACCTGGCAGGCCAGAAAGGACTGGCAGGATATATTCAGAGCACTAAATGAGAAAAATATGCAGCCAAGAATACTATATCCAGCTAGGCTGTCACTGAAAATAGAAGGAGAGATAAAAAGCTTCCAGGACAAACAAAAACTAAAGGAATTTGCAAACGCAAAACCAGCCCTACAAGAAATCTTGAAAGGGTCCTCTAAGCAAAGAGAGAGCCTAAAAGCAACATAGACCAGAAAGGAATACAGACAATATACAGTAACAGTCACCTTACAGGCAATACAATGGCACTAAATTCATATCTTCGATTAGTTACCCTGAATGCAAATGGCCTAAATGCCACCATCAAAAGACACAGGCTATTAGATTGGATAAAAAAACAAGACCCATCGATATGCTGTCTGCAAGAGACTCATTTTAGACCCAAAGACACCCCCAGATTGAAAGTGAAGGGGTGGAAACCATTTACCATGCTAATGGACACCAAAAGAAAGCTGGGTGGCAATCCTTATATCAGACAAATTAGATTTTAAACCAAAGACTCGTAATAAGAGATGAGGAAGGACACTATATCCTACTTAAAGGGTCTGTCCGACAAGAAGATCTAACAATTGTAAATATCTATGCCCCTAACATGGGAACAGCCAATTATAGAAGCCAATTAATAACAAAAGCAAAGAAACACATCGAAAACAATACAATAATAGTGGGGGACTTTAACACCCCCTTCACTGAAATGGACAGATCATCTAAGCAAAAGATCATCAATGATATAAGGACTTTAAATGACACACTGGACCAAATGGACTTCACAGACATATTCAGAACATTCCAACCCAAAGCAATGGAATACACATTTTTCTCTGGTGCCCATGGAACATTCTCCAGAATTGATCACATCCTAGGTCACACATCAGGTCTCAACCAGTACCAAAAGATTGGGATCATTCCCTGCCTATTTTCAGACCACAATGCTTTGAAACTAGAACTCAATCACAAGAGGAAAGTCGGAAAGAACTCAAATACATGGAGGCTAAAGAGCATCCTACTAAAGAATGAATGGGTCAACCAGGAAATTGAAGAAGAATTTAAAAAATTTATGGGAACAAATGAAAATGAAAACACAACTGTTCAAAATCTTTAGGATACAGCAAAAGCAGTCCTAAAAGGAAAGTATATAGCAATACAAGCTTTCTCAAGAAACCTGAAAGGTCTCAGATACACAACCTAACCCTATACCTAAAGGAGCTAGAGAAAGAACAGCAAATAAAGCCTAAACGCAACAGGAGAAGAGAAATAATAAAGAGCAGAGCAGAAATCAATGAAATAGAAACCAAAAGAACAGTAGAACAGATCAACGAAACTAGGAGCTGGTTCTTTGAAAGAATTAACAAGATTGATAAACCCCTGGCCAGACTTATCAAAAAGACAAGAGAAAGGACCCAAATCAACAAAATCATGAACGAAAGAGGGGAAATCACAACCAACACCAAAGAAATACAAACAATTATAAGAACACATTATGAGCAACTCTGTGCCAGCAAGTTAGATAACCTGGAAGAAATGGATGCATTCCTAGAGATGTATCAACTACCAAAATGAACCAGAAAGAAATAGAAAACCTGAACAGACCTATAACCACTAAGGAAATTGAAGCAGTCATCAAAAATCTCCCAAAAAACAAAAGCCCAGGGCCAGAAGGCTTCCCAGGGAAATTCTACCAAACATTTAAAGAAGAATTCATACCTATTCTGAAACCATTCTAAAAAATAGAAACGGAAGGAAAACTTCCAAACTTGTTTTGAAGTTTTGAAGTTTTGAAGTTTTGAAGACATGAACAACCATTACCTTGATCCCCAAACCAGACAAAGACCACATCAAAAAGGAGAATTACAGACCAATATCCCTGATGAACATGGATGCAAAAATTCTCACCAAAATACTAGCCAATAGGATCCAACAGTACATTAAAAAGATTATTCACCATGACCAAGTGGGATTTATCCCTGAGCTGCAAGGTTGGTTCAACATCCGCAAATCAAACAATGTGATACCATACATTAATAAAAGAAAGAACAAGAAACATATGATCCTCTCAATAGATGAAGAAAAAGCATGTGACAAAGTACAGCATCCTTTCTTGATCAAAACTCTTCAGAGTATAGGCATAGAGGGTACATACCTCAATATCATAAAAGCCATCTATGAAAAACCTACAGTGAATATCATTCTCAATGGGGAAAAACTGAGAGCTTTCCCCCTAAGTTCAGGAACATGGCAGGGATGTCCACTATCACCACTGCTATTCAACATAGTATTGGAAGTCCTAGCCACAGCAATCAGACAACAAAAAGAAATCAAAGGCATCCAGATTGGCAAAGAAGAAGTCAAACTCTCAGTCTTTGCAGATGATATGATACTTTATGTGGAAAACCCAAAAGACTCCACCCCAACACTGCTAGAACTCATACAGGAATTCAAAAAAGTGGCAGGATATAAAATCAATGCACAGAAACTGGTGACATTCCTATATACCAACACAAGACAGAAGAAAGAGAAATTAAGGAGTCGATCTCATTTACAATAGCACCCAAAACCATAAGAAACCTAGGAAAAAATCTAACCAAAGAGACAAAGAATCTGTACTCAGAAAACTATAAAATACTCATGAAAGAAATTGAGGAAGACACAAAGAAATGGAAAAATGTTCCATGCTCATGGATTGGAAGAACAAATATTGTGAAGATGTCAATGCTACCTAGAGCAATCTCCACATTCAATGCAATCCCCATCAAAATACCATCCACTTTTTTCAAAGAAATGGAACAAATCATCCTAAAATTTGTATGGAACCAGAAAAGACCCCGAATAGCTAGAGGAATATTGAAAAAGAAAAGCAAAGCTGGCGGCATCACAATTCCGGACTTCAAGCTCTATTACAAAGCTGTCATCATCAAGACAGTATGGTACTGGCACGAAAACAGACACATAGATCAATGGAACAGAATAGAGAGTCCAAAATTGGACCCTCAACTCTATGGTCAACTCATCTTCGACAAAGCAGGAAAGAATGTCCAATGGCAAAAAGACAGTGTCTTCAACAAATGGTGTTGGGAAAATTGGATAGCCACATGCAGAAGAATGAAACTGGACCATTTCCTTACACCACACACAAAAATAGACTCCAAATGGTTGAAAGACCTCAATGTGAGACAGGAGTCCATCAAAATCCTAAAGGAGAACACAGGCAGCAACCTCTTCCACCTCAGCCGCAGCAACTTCTTCCCAGAAACATTGCCAAAGGCAAGGGAAGCAAGGGCAAAAATGAACTATTGGGACTTCATTGAGAGAAAAAGCTTTTGCACAGCAAAAAAAAAACAGTCAACAAAACCAAAAGACAAGCGACAGAATGGGAGAAGATATTTGCAAATGACATATCAGATAAAGGGCTATTGTCCAAAATCTATAAAGAACTTATCAAACTCAACACCCAAAGAACAAATGATCCAATCAAGAAATGGGCAGAAGACATGAACAGACATTTTTCCAAAGAAGACATCCAAATGGCCAACAGACACATGAAAAAGTGCTCAACATCCCTCGGCATCAGGGAAATCCAAATCAAAACCTCAATGAGATACCACCTCACACCAGTCAGAATGGCTAAAATTAACAAGTCAGGAAACGACAGATGTTGGCGGGGATGCGGAGAAAGGGGAACCCTCTACACTGTTGGTGGGAATGCAAGCTGGTGCAACCCCTCTTGAAAACAGTATGGAGTTTCTTCAAAAAGTTGAAAATGGAGCTACCCTATGACCCAGCAATTACACTACTGGGTTTTTGCCCCAAAGATACAAATGTAGGGTTCCGAGGGGGTACATGCACCCCGATGTTTATAGCAGCAATGTCCACAATAGCCAAACTTTCAAAGAGCCAAGATGTCCATCAACAGATGAATGGATAAAGAAGAAGTGGTATATACCACTGTGGTATGTGTATATATATATATATATATATATATATATATATATATATATACACACACACACACAATGGAATATTATGCATCCATCAAAAAGAATGAAATCTTGCCATTTGCAATGACGTGGATAGAACTGGAGAGTGTTATGCTGAGCCAAATAAGTCAATCAGAGAAAGACATTCCTCACTGATATGAGGAATTCTTAATCTCAGGAAACAAACTGAGGGTTGCTGGAGTGGTGGGGGGTGGGAGGGATGGGGCGGCTGGGTGATAGACAATGGGGAGGGTATGTGCTATGGTGAGCACTGTGATGTGTGCAAGACTGTTGAATCACAGACCTGTATCTCTGAAGCAAATAATACATTATATGTTTAAAAAAAAGAAGAAGAAGAAGAAGGAGAAGAAAAGAAGAAGAGGAGGAGGAGGAGGAAGGGGAGGAGAAGGAGAAGATAGCAGGAGGGGAAGAATGAAGGGGGGGAAATCGGAAGGGGAGATGAACCATGAGAGACTATGGACTCTGAAAAACAAACTGATAGTTGTAGTCGGGAGGGGGGTGGGAGGATGGGATAGCCTGGTGATGGGTATTAAAGAGGGCTTGTTCTGCATGGAGCACTGGGTGTTATATACAAACAATGAATCATGGAACACTACATCAAAAACTAATGATGTAATGTATGGTGATTAATATAACATAATAAAAAAAAAGAGGCTCAGCAGGGACCTTTGTCTAGTTGCTCATTTGCTCCTGGGGGTCACTGGGGGGGCGAGGATAGGTCTCCTTTGATTCCCTCTTATGACACCACAATATTAAAAGATAAACTGGGGCAGATTAAAATTTTGTGAGTTTGCTTAAGAAAAATCAATTCAAATCAGGCAGCATCAAACTGGAAGTGCTTAGGAATGTTCCACTGGCAGGAGCATGGTGAGAGGCTTTTTACAAAGAAAATGCAGAAGGAAAGTGAGGAAATTACTGATTGACTATAGCTTGAAGACCTGTTGCCTGATTGTGATTGGTTGTCCTTAGCATTTTTTTAAAAGAGTTTATTTATTCATTTGAGAGAGAGAGAGCGTGCATGTGCATGAGTGGAGGGGAGGAACAGAGGGAGAAGCAGACTCCCAATTGAGCAGGGAGCCCTCCATGGGGCATTCAGGACACACGGGACTTGATCCCAAGGCTCGATGCCAGGACCCTAAGATCATGATCTGAGCGGAAGGCAGATGCTTAACAGACTGAGCCACCCAGTGCCCCTGTCCTTAGGATATTGATTTCCTAACCTTGAGGCTTGGATTTGGGTTTGCTTACAAAGGCTGCCATGACATTAGAACCACATCAGTCTAATGGCCTCCTGGTTTGATTAACTTAACACTGCTCATTTATCAGTTTGGGATTTTGGATTCCTCCATGTCCAGTGGGTATAAAGAAAGGGGCTCTTGCCAAAGATATGGTCTAGTGCAAGTCATTTATTTAAGTTTATAAAGACTTTTTGTTGTTGGAGTAGGAGTTTCTTAACCAACCATTTGAGGGCTTAGAGAAGGTTGTGAGCTATTTCACACTTTTTATATAGGGATCCTCGATGCCCTCTTACCCTAGAATATTGTGTTATTATCTTCAGAAATGTCTATTTTATGATTGTGTACTTTTCTAATAAGTACTCTAACTTGGCTAAGAAACTTCCATTGAGGGCGCCTGGGTGGCTCAGTTGGTTAAGCGACTGCCTTCGGCTCAGGTCATGATCCTGGAGTCCCGGGATCGAGTCCCGCATCGGGCTCCCTGCTCGGCGGGGAGCCTGCTTCTCCCTCTGACCCTCCCCCCTCTCATGTGCTCTCTCTCTCAGTCTCTCTCTCTCAAATAAATAAATAAAATCTTAAAAAAAAAAAAAAAAGAAACTTCCATTGAGTTTCCACATTTTCTTCTGCCAAGAGCTGAACTTAAATATTTTTTTTTGAGCTACTGGCCAATAATATGCAAATAAGTTCTTTGTGTGGTAGGCCAGCTAGGCCAGCCTTGTGGGAAAGACCTCTTTACCCTTCAGAAGTGGCAGGAAAATATGCTGTTCCTCAAGATCTGCTTCTCCATCTGTGATTCTGACATGATCATACGATGATGTACACTGATGTACGCTTGACCATTCATTTCATTGTTTCTTGCCCTTTCTGGTGAGGAGTTTGATCTGTTCTTCTGTTCCAGCTCCTCCCCCCATAGTAGTTAAGTCAAAGGAGAGCAGAGAATTATTGAAGAAGGGTGACCGAGACCTGAGAGTTAGGGTTTCAAGGTGATATTTTCCAGAAAGACTGAAGAATTACGTCAACCAGTCAAAACACATTTGGACTAGAATTTCTTTCTATATGTCTTTTTGTTCTAGTTTTTAAAAATTTTCTCCTTTATACAAATTAGATAGAAGAACTCCAGCTCTATCCTAGCTGAACGGACAGGACAAGGAATGTTTCCAGATCTCAGACCTAACTACACAGAGGAACATCTTATTCCTAAGGAGGCAGCCTAGTGGGGGAGGATCCTCTTTGGACAGTTCAATAAGAAGAAAGTTGATATGAAGTGGAACCTGGGAGTTGCCCTGCAAAATAAACTTTTACCCTCAGACAAGGACAAAGAGAGAGTTGTAATGTGGTTTCAGATTCCAGAAAAGGCATTCTTGCCCTGGATTGCCAAGATATCCTTTTGTAGTTTAGCTTCTGTTTAGAATGCTTATTCTCACCTCTCGTACCTACTCTCCTTCCTGTTTCTTGGGAAAGCTGCCTAATTCCATCTGTGTTTCTACCTGGATATTTGGAATTTATTTTCTTCTCATGAGCATATATTATTCAGATATTATTCCAGTGGATTTTGCTGTTTAATGGAAAGAACTCTAAGTCAGAAATCTAGAACCATGATTTTATACATTTAAAAGATTTAACAATGTAATAACTGTTATTTCTTATTTGCTATATGTCTGAGACTGTGATAAATGTTTACATGGATAGATGGAAATAACATGACACAATTTAGTTTAGTTACAGAATAAAATATAAATAAAATATCCATGGTTTACATGCAATCATAAGTGTGCTTTGTGCTTAGGCATAAGTAAAGAGTATTTTAAACAGATGTTGCAATTTTTATAGCCAAGCCAAGTAGCTCAATAGAAGATAAGTCTGCCTTTATTATTTTATTATTATTTTTTGTCAAGGCTAAGAAGCTGGATGTCCGCACTAAAAAGACATATCCAGAGGAGCACCTGGGCCGGTCAGTCAATTAAGCATCTGGCTCTTGATCTCAGCTCAGTTCTTGATCTCAGGGTAGTCAGTTCAAGCCCCATATTTGGCTCCACACTGGGCATGGAGCCCAAATAAATAAATAAATAAATAAATAAATAAATAAATAAATAAATAAATAAATAAATAAAACCGTACTCACAGCCTGGGCATTGCAAGACCTGAATATTTACTATTATAGATATGAAATAGACCTGAGTTATACCCTTCATTCCGAGGCTTCAGGGCAACATATGCTATATAATAGGGTAAAATGGGAAGCAGGGAGGAGGGGAAACATAGCTTTATTAGGATGTGAATCCAAGATTCTTTTTCCCCCCACCAGGGGTGAATCCAAGATTCTTAAAAGGGCAAAGTAACTTTCTCATTTTTAAGTTTCTTTTTTATTTCCCTTTGGGGAATTAATAAACATTCCTTTCCCCTTCCCATTTTCACTACTGATTTTTATAAAGATGGAAATGCCCCTTTTTGGACTTTGTCATCCCAGATAAATTTTATTATTTGAAATGCCCCTTTTGGGACTTTGTCATCCCAGATAAATTCTATTATTCAGTTAAAACTCTGCACACAGAAGGGTCACCTGGGTGGCTCAGTCAGTTGAGCATTCAGCTCTTGGTTTCAGCTCAGGTCGTGATCTCAGGGTCATGAGATTGAGCCCTGCATTGAGTCTTGCTTCAGCCTCGGTGCTCTGCATCGGTACCCAGCCGGGAGTCTGCTTGAAGATTCTCTCCCTCTGCCCCTCTCTCTACTCATGCTCGTGCTCTCTCTCTCTCAAATAAATAAATAAATCTTAAAAAAAAAACTGCACACAGAAAATAATTTGGATTAGTAAGCAAGTGGCATAGATGTTTGTGCTACCTCAATAGGTATTATGCTATTTCAATAGGTAGAATATCTTTATTATTATTATTATCATCATTATTACTATAGCTTACTATGGGTTTGTACATTCTGGGTAGTGGATTTTGTCAGCAAGAGTAAGGTGAAGTTATCACAGTCCAAAATATGGAGGAGTTCTATAAGTCAGGACTTCACAACACAAAGATTTTTGAAAAGACTAATTAAGAATTCCTTTCTTCTAAATAAAAGAATGAAAGCCATGTACTTTTTTATACCATTAATTTAACTTTCATTATGGGCTATATATTACCAATGATAAATGAGATGGGGTTCTATCAGAGCCAGGCACTGCATAGCTCCCTTTGGGGCACATATGGTGCTCAGTGTGGAATGTTTACCCTGGGGCACTGGTCAGGTATAAATATTTAATTCCAGTTTAGTAATCCCTTAACTATGAGAATCATCTTTATTCTAGTTTGGTTGAATTCTTTGTTGCTTGACCTAAATTTTGCCAATTCCTTTCCAAATGTCTTCACGTTCTGTTCTTGTACCATATCCTTCTGAATTTGGATATTTCTTGGTACTGAAATTAACCATATACATATGTACAGCCATAATTTTCAGCATTCACCATGCAGTGTACCTTTATTTTTCTTCTCTGTCTCTGTTTCTCCCAGTGTGTATTGATCTGCTTGCACCATTAAAAATGTAGTTCTCTTCACAGGAAGAGTCTATTCATGGAGATCCCAAAGGAAAAACTTCCTCTTATTGGACAGAAATGTGGATGGCTTAGCACTTCATACATAACAACATTTATTATCTTCCTTTGATTGAAACAGTTTAGAATTATTATTGGTTAACCATTTTATGTGCCATAACATGTTAGGGAAGCATGGTAATTTAACATATCTTTCCTATATCCTTCTTTATTTTTTATTCTGTTGTACTTTGTAAATCTTTTGTAAGCCATCTAAGATCTTTCTGTGAACTAAGTCTAGAAATGAGTTATTTCTCTGCTCCAGCCAAATTTATATGTGCCTGTTATTTGTTAAATATTTCCCCCAAAATTGACATGTTGAAGTCCTAACCCCCAATACTTCAGAATATGATCTTATTTGGAGACTGGACCTTTACAGAGGAAATCAAGTTAAAATGAGGCCATCAGAGTAGGCCCTAATGCAATATGCAACATGACCAGTGTCCTTATGCAAAAGGAAAATTTGTATATAAACATTCACAGAGGGAGAAGGCCTTGTGGAAACACGGCAGGGATTCACGTGATGCTTCTATGTGCCAAGCAACACCAATGATTGCCAACAAATAGTGTAAGTTAGAGTAGGGGCAGGAAACAGATCTTTTTCCTACTGCCCTTGGATGGAACCAACCCTACCAACACCTTGATCTTGGACTTCTAGCCTTCAAAACTGTGAGATAATAAATTCCTCTTGTTTAAGTGACTCAATTGTGGTATTTGGTGGTCGCGGCCCTGGGGAATGAAAGCAGTGCCTCTATACAACAATTATCTTATTAACTGCAGATTTTTTTCCTTTGGTATTTTTTTCCACACTGGATATGCATTCATCAGGGGAAGCAACCTTGCCTGTCACATGCTTTACTCTGTGATAGTTTTGTAAGAGATACAAAATGTAAGACACGATTCCTGCCTTAAGATCCAAAATTTATTTATCAAATATTTATTGAGTGCTTGACATAATTATGTAACTAGCACTCAGTCAGCTCAAGGATCATACAGTGGTGAACACTAGAAATGAAGATCTTTACTTTCATGGGGCAAATAGTCTGGAAGACGGTGGTGGCGTGGAGCATTAAGAATATACACAAAGGCAGTGCCTGGCTTGCTCAGTCAGGTGAGGGTGAGCATCTGACTCTTGATTTTGGCTCAAGTCATGATCTCAGGGTCCTGGGATCGAGCCCTACATTGAGCCCTGCATCAGGCTCCACACTCAGTGGAGAGTCTGAGGATTCTCTCTCTCCCCCTGCTCACATGCATGCTCTCTCTCTCTCAAATAAATAAATGAATCTTAAAAAAAAAAAAAAAAGACTATACCTAAAGAGAAAACAATTGCATGTTATGTAAATAGTTTGAAGGAAAAGAGGCATGCCATGTTTTTATATTTTATATTTATTTATTATTTTTTTTATCCTTATGTTAATCCCCATACATTACATCATTAGTTTTAGATGAAGTGTTCATTCATTGTTTGTGCATAACACCCAGTGCTCCATGCAGAATGTGCCCTCCTCAATACCCACCACCAGGCTCACCCATCCTCCCACCCCCCTCCCCTCTAGAACACTGTTTGTTTTTCAGAGTCCATCATCTCTCATGGTTCGTCTACCCCTCCGATTTCCCCCGCTTCATTCTTCCCCTCCCACTACCTTCTTCTTCTTTTTTTTTTCTTAACATATATTGCATTATTTGTTTCAGAGGTACAGATCTGAGATTCAACAGTCTTGCACAATTCACAGCGCTTACCAGAGCACATACCCTCCCCAGTGTCTATCACCCAGTCACCCCATCCCTCCCACCCCACCCCCCACTCCAACAACACTCAGTTTGTTTCCTGTGATTAAGAATTCCTCATATCAGTGAGATCATATGATACATGTCTTTCTCTGTTTGACTTATTTCACTCAACATAATACCCTCCAGTTCCATCCACGTCGTTGCAAATGTCAAGATCTCATTCCTTTTGATGGCTGCATAATATTCCATTGTATAGATATACCACCTCTTCTTTATCCATTCATCTGTCAATGGAAATCTTGGCTCTTTCCACAGTTTGGCTATTGTGGACATTGCTGCTATAAACATCGGGGTGCACGTACCCCTTCGGATCCCTACTTTTGTATCTTTGGGGTAAATACCCAGTAGTGCAATTACCGGGTCGTAGGGTAGTTCTTATTTCAACTTTTTGAGGAACCTCCATACAGTTTTCCAGAGTGGCTGCACCAGCTTGCATTCCCACCAAAACTGTAGGAGGGTTCCCCTTTCTCCGCATCCCCGCCAACATCTGTCGTTTCCTGACTTGTTAATTTTAGCCATTCTGACTGGTGTGAGGTGGTATCTCATTGAGGTTTTGATTTGGATTTCCTTGATGCTGAACGATATTGAGCATTTTTTCATGTGTCTGCTGGCCATTTGGATGTCTTCTTTGGAAAAATGTCTGTTCATGTCTTCTGCCCATTTCTTGACTGGATTCTTTGTTCTTTGGGTGTTGAGTTTGATGAGTTCTTTATAGATTTTGGATACTAGTCCTTTATCTGATATGTCATTTGCAAATATCTTCTCCCATTCTGTCGCTTGTCTTTTGGTTTTGTTGACTGTTTCCTTTGCTTTGCAAAAGCTTTTTATCTTGATGAAGTCCCAATAGTTCATTTTTGCCCTTGCTTCCCTTGCCTTTGGCAATGTTTCTAGGAAGAAGTTGCTTCAGCTGAGGTCAAAGAGGTTGCTGCCTGTGTTCTCCTTTAGGATTTGGGTGGACTCCTGTCTCACACTGAGGTCTTTCAACCATTTGGAGTCTATTTTTGTGTGTGGTGTAAGGAAATGGTCCAGTTTCATTCTTCTGCATGTGGCTATCCAATTTTCCCAACACCATTTGTTGAAGAGACTGTCTTTGTTCCATTGGACATTCTTTCCTGCTTTGTCGAAGATAAGTTGACCATAGAGTTGAGGGTCCATTTCTGGGTTCTCTATTCTGTTCCATTGATCTATGTGTCTGTTTTTGTGCCAGTACCATGCTGTCTTGATGATGACAGCTTTGTAATAGAGCTTGAAGTCCGGGATTGTGATGCCGCCGGCTTTGCTTTTCTTTTTCAATATTCCTCTAGCTATTCGGGGTCTTTTCTGGTTCCATACAAATTTTAGGATGATTTGTTCCATTTCTTTGAAAAAAGTGGATGGTATTTTGATGGGGATTGCATTGAATGTGGAGATTGCTCTAGGTAGCATTGACATCTTCACAATATTTGTTCTTCCAATCCATGAGCATGGAACGTTTTTCCAATTCTTTGTGTCTTCCTCAATTTCTTTCATGAGTATTTTATAGTTTTCTGAGTACAGATTCTTTGTCTCTTTGGTTAGATTTATTCCTAGGTATCTTATGGTTTTGGGTGCAATTGTAAATGGGATCGACTCCTTAATTTCTCTTTCTTCTCTCTTGTTGTTGGTGTATAGGAATGCCACTGACTTCTGTGAAATGATTTTATATCCTGCCACTTTACTGAATTCCTGTATGAGTTCTAGCAGTGTTGGGGTGGAGTCTTTTGGGTTTTCCACATAAAGTATCATATCATCTGCAAAGAGTGAGAGTTTGACTTCTTCTTTGCCAATTTGGATGCCTTTGGTTTCTTTTTGTTGTCTGATTGCTGTGGCTAGGACTTCCAATACTATGTTGAATAGCAGCGGTGATAGTGGACATCCCTGCCATGTTCCTGAACTTAGGGGGAAAGCTCTCAGTTTTTCCCCTTGAGAATGATGTTCACTGTAGGTTTTTCATAGATGGCTTTTATGATATTGAGGTATGTACCCTCTATGCCTATACTCTGAAGAGTTTTGATCAAGAAAGGATGCTGTACTTTGTCACATGCTTTTTCTGCATCTATTGAGAGGATCATATGATTCTTGTTCTTTCTTTTGTTAATGTATGGTATCACATTGATTGATTTGCAGATGTTGAACCAACCTTGCAGCCCAGGGATAAATCCCACTTGGTCATGGTGAATAATCCTTTTAAGGTACTGTTGGATCCTATTGGCTAGTATTTTGGTGAGAATTTTTGCATCCATGTTCATCAGGGATATTGGTCTGTAATTCTCCTTTTTGATGGGGTCTTTGTCTGGTTTGGGGATCAAGGTAATGCTGGCCTCATAAAATGAGTTTGGAAGTTTTCCTTCCGTTTCTATTTTTTGGAACAGTTTCAGAAGAATAGGTATTAATTCTTCTTGAAAGGTTTGGTAGAATTCCCCTGGGAAGCCATCTGGCCCTGGGCTTTTGTTTTTTGGGAGATTTTTGATGACTGCTTCAATTTCCTTAGTGGTTATAGGTCTGTTCAGGTTTTCTATTTCATCCTGGTTCAGTTTTGGTAGTTGATACCTCTCTAGGAATGCATCCATCTCTTCCAGGTTATCTAATTTGCTGGCATAGAGTTGCTCATAATATGTTCTTATAATTGTTTGTATTTCTTTGGTGTTGGTTGTGATCTCTCCTCTTTTGTTCATGATTTTGTTGATTTGGGTCATTTCTCTTCTCTTTTTGATAAGTCTGGCCAGGGGTTTATCAATCTTGTTAATTCTTTCAAAGAACCAGCTCCTAGTTTCGTTGATCTGTTCTACTGTTCTTTTGGTTTCTATTTCATTGATTTCTGCTCTGCTCTTTATTATTTCTCTTCTCCTGCTGGGTTTAGGCTTTATTTGCTGTTCTTTCTCCAGCTCCTTTAGGTGTAGGGTTAGGTTGTGTACTTGAGACCTTTCTTGTTTCTTGAGAAAGGCTTGTATTGCTATATACTTGCCTCTTAGGTCTGCCTTTGCTGCATCCCAAAGATTTTGAATAGTTGTGTTTTCATTTTCATTGGTTTCCATGAATTTTCTAAATTCTTCTTTAATTTCCTGGTTGACCCATTCATTCTTCACTAGGAAGTTCTTTAGCCTCCATGTATTTGAGTTCTTTCCGACTTTCCTCTTGTGATTGAGTTCTAGTTTCAAAGCATTGTGGTCTGAAAATAGGCAGGGAATGATCCCAATCTTTTGGTACCAGTTGAGACCTGATTTATGACCTAGGATGTGATCTATCCTGGAGAATGTTCCATGGGCACTAGAGAAGAATGTGTATTCCGTTGCTTTGAGGTGGAATGTTCTGAATATGTCTGTGAAGTCCATTTGGTCCAGTGTGTCATTTAAAGTCTTTATTTCCTTGTTGATCTTTTGCTTAGACGATCTGTCCATTTCAGTGAGGGGGGTGTTAAAGTCCCCCACTATTATTGTATTGTTGTCGATGTGTTTCTTTGCTTTTGTTATTAATTGCCTTATATAATTGGCTGCTCCCATGTTAGGGGCATAGATATTTACAATTGTTAGATCTTCTTGTTGGATAGATCCTTTAAGTAGGATATAGTGTCCTTTGTCATCTCTTATTACAGTCTTTGGTTTAAAATCTAATTTGTCTGATATAAGGATTGCCACCCCAGCTTTCTTTTGGTGTCCATTAGCATGGTAAATGGTTTTCCACCCCCTCACTTTCAATCTGCGGGTGTCTTTGGGTCTAAAATGAGTCTCTTGCAGACAGCATATCGATGGGTCTTGTTTTTAATCCAGTCTGTTAGCCTGTGTCTTTTGATTGGGGCATTTAGCCCATTTACATTCAGGGTAACTATTGAAAGATAGGAATTTAGTGCCATTGTATTGCCTGTAAGGTGACTGTTACCGTATATTGTCTGTGTTCCTTTCTGGTCTATGTTGCTCTTAGGCTCTCTCTTTGCTTAGAGGACCCCTTTCAAGATTTCCTGTAGAGCTGGTTTTGTGTTTGCAAATTCCTTTAGTTTTTGTTTGTCCTGGAAGCTTTTTATCTCTCCTTCAATTTTCAATGACAGCCTAGCTGGATAGAGTATTCTTGGCTGCATATTTTTCTCATTTAGTGCTCTGAATATATCCTGCCAGTCTTTCTGGCCTGCCAGGTCTCTGTGGATAGGTCTGTTGCCAATCTAATGTTTCTACCCTTGTAGGTTACATATCTCTTCTCCCGAGCTGCTTTCAGGATTTTCTCTTTGTCTATGAGACTCGTAAGTTTTACTATTAAATATCAGGGAGTTGACCTATTTTTATTGATTTTGAGAGGGGTTCTCTGTGCTTCCTGGATTTTCATGCCTCTTTCTTTCCCCAAATTAGGGAAGTTCTCTGCTATAATTTGCTCCATTATACCTTCTGCCCCTCTCTCTTTCTTCTTCTTCTGGGATCCCAATTATTCTAATGTTGTTTCATTGTACGGTATCGCTTATCTCTCGAATTCTGCCCTCGTGATCCAGTAGTTGTTTATCTCTCT
The DNA here is from genome assembly GCF_011800145.1 of Mirounga leonina. NCBI lineage: Eukaryota > Metazoa > Chordata > Mammalia > Carnivora > Phocidae > Mirounga > Mirounga leonina. Next base: position 41,634,645 of record NW_023270387.1, read on the forward strand.
TTTTCTCAGCTTCTTTATTTTCCATCATTTCATCTTCTATATTACTGATTTTCTCTTCTGCCTCATTTATTCTAGCACTTAGCGCCCCCATTTTTGATTGCACCTCATTAATAACCCTTTTGATTTCTACTTGGTTGGATTTTAGCTCTTTTACTTCTCCAGAAAGGGTTTCTCTAATAACTTCCATACTTTTTTCAAGCCCAGCTAGTATCTTTAAAGTGATGATTCTGAACTCTAGATTTGACATCGTACTAATGTCCGTATTGAGTAGGTCCCTGGCAGTCAGTACTACCTCTTGTTCATTTTGTTGAGGTGATTTTTTCCGTCTTGTCATTTTGTGCAGAGGAGAATAGATTAATGAGAGAACAAATGCTAGCAGAGTAACCACGTCCCCAGAAAATATACTCTAAACAAATCAGAAAAGACCTGAAGCAGTGGGATAAGAAAGGGAAAGAGAGAAAAAAGAAAAAGAAAAAAAAGATAAAGATAAAGATAAAAACAAAACCAAACAAAAACAACAACAAAAAAAACAGAATGTGATCAAATATGATCAGGCTGGTATATAGATCAGTGCTACACACTAGATTTCGGTTGTATTTTGGTCTTTTAGAAGAAAGTGCCTCCCAAAATTTTAAAGAAAGAAAAACTTATATATGTACAAAAATAAGGATTGATATGATGAAGGGATGGATTATGACTGTAAAAATGGAAATTATAAAAAATTTTATAAAAGGAATTGATAAGAAGTTGTTTGAAAAAAGAAAGAAGAGGATTTAAAAAAAGAAAAAAGAAAAAGAAAAAAAAAGGGAGAGGATGTGATCAGGCAGGGGAATATAAAACACCATATACTAGAGATTTAGGGTATATTTTAATATGTTAGAAGAAACTATCTCAAAATTTTAAAGAGAGAACAACTTATATATATAAGCCAAAAATACGGGTAACTACTATGAAGGGATAGAATATGACTCTAAAAATGAAAAATAAAAATGTTTTTTTTTAAAAAAGGGATTGATAAGATGTTGGTTGAAAAAGGGAAAAAGAAAAATTCAAAAAGAAATAAAAAGACAAAAAGACAGTTAAAAAAAAATTAACTTTAAAAGACTAAAGAATCATGGTAAAAAAGCCGTGAATTCTATGTGCAGTAGTCCCCTAGCGCTGGAGTTCTGCCGTTCTCATTAATCCGTAAACTTGGTCTTGGCTGGCTGTTCTCGCTGATCTTCTGGGGGAGGGGCCTGTTGCCGTGGTTTCCAAATGTCTCTGCTGGAGGCGGAATTGCCCTGCCCTTGCCCCCTCCCGGCTAAGTAATCTGCTCGGGTATGCTCTCTGGGGCTTTTGTTCCCTGGGAGCTTTCCGTACAGCTTTGGAGGCGGAGAGTGAAAATGGCGGCCTCCCAATCTCCGCCCCAGAGGAGCCGAGAACTCGGGGCCCCGCTCCTCAGTGAGCCCCCAGAGAAAAGCCGTCAGTCACTCCCGTCTCCCCGGTCTCCGGCCGCACTCCGTGCTCATCGGGCCTGTGACCGCGCGTTTCTATCTCTGGCACCCGACCCCGGGTGGAGTCTCCAAACCCAGCAGATCCCTGCGGTGCACTCCCGCGCGGCTCCTCCCAGGGGAGGAAGGTGAGTCTCCCCGGATCTGCTGCTTGTTGGGTCCCTGCTGGAGGAGCCGGGGCCCGACTGTGCCGCGGATCACGGTTTATGGCCACCCCGAGCTGAGAGCCCGCGCCTGGGCTCCGCCTCTGCAGCCGGCTTCCCCGCTCTGATACCTGGGAGCTCTGCCGCACTCAGGCACCCCGGTCTTTCTGTGACCCCGAGGGTCCTGAGACCACACTGTCCCAGAGGGTTCCACCCCCCGCTTAGCCACTAGAGTGACATCCCTCAGCGGAGCAGACTTTTAAAAGTTCCGATTTTGTGCTGCGCGGCTCTATCAGTTGCCAGAAGCGGCCGACAGAGGCCCCTCCCCCGCCGTCTATCCTCCTGAATATCACCTCGGATTCACTTCTCCGCACGTCCTACCTTCCAGAAAGTGGCCGCTTTTCTGATGAGAGAGTTGTTGCTCTTCTTTTCTTCAATCTCCTGTTGAGTTTGTAGGTGTTCAGAATGGTTTGATCCCTATCCAGCTTAATTCCTGAGAGGAGACGAAATCCAGGTCTCCTACTCCTCCGCCATCTTGCTCCCCCCCCGCCATGTTTTTATAACAGCAATTTCAGTGCATACAAATATATGATAATTGACAAGTAGGAAATAAAGAGCTGTGTATAAAGAACAGGGAACAGTGATCACTTTTGGCCGTGGGATGGTTTGGGAAGGCCTCCAAGGAAGGGCATTTGAGCTCCGCTTACAAAGAGCAGTTGATTTTGATCGACGGTGGGGAGAGAGCCCATTTATACTTGTCAAGATGAGAACGAGCAAGAACCCCTGGGCCATTAGCAGTTCATCTGTCTGGAGCAGAGAGAAGTAGAATTAGTAGAATGACATGGCAATGATAGCTATTATTATTTTTTTAAGGCTTACTAAGTGCCAGGGGCTGGAATAAAGACTTACATTATCTTAATTATCTTCACATTTTCTGAGGTAGCCTATAGTTGTCCCACCTTATAGATGAGGATATTGAAGTTTGCTCAACCATTGTTTTGAACTCATGTTACTCTGCCATACTACATACCACCCAGACTTTTTCACCCAGATTTATTAACTGTGATTCGGAATAAGGTCTCTAACTCCACAAGCTCTGTTTGTTTTTTTTCCCATGAAAAAGGCTGACCCCCAAAACACAGAGTCAGAAGATAGATTGCAGGCAGATTTTAGAACACTTTGTATTCTTAAAAATCTGTAGATTTTCAGAGTCCATCATCTCTCATGGTCGTCTCCCCCTCCAATTTCCCCCCCCTTCATTTTTTCCCTCCTGCCATCTTCTTCTTCTTCTTTTTTTTTTTCCTAACATATATTGCATTATTTGTTTCAGAGGTTCTACAGGGGAGGGGGGTGGGAGGATGGGTTAGCCTGGTGATGGGTATTAAAGAGGGCACGTTCTGCATGGAGCACTGGGTGTTATGCACAATGAATCATGGAACACTACATCAAAAACTAATGATGTAATGTATGGTGATTAACATAACGATAAATTTTTTAAAAAAAATCTGTAGATTTTACTTTAAATAGAAGAGAAATAGAACTTCTGCGAGGTAGTAACATGAGCTGACAACATTGATGCGGGAAGAAATTTGGGGAAGTAGGATCCCTTATCACTTACTAAAGGGAAGATCCAGATCAGAAATATAGGTGTGTTATTAGGATGGCTTAGTGTACACAAGAAGCATTGGAAGTTCCTACTAATAATTCCTATTTCCAGGCACCACCCCAAGGGATTGCTAATGTGATGAGGCTTAAAACAATATTCTGTTCTTTCCTGACCAAAGGATTAGGGAGGCAGTGTGGAACCAAACTTTCTTCTTCACAGCAGGCTCATGGCCTGCAGGGACCAGAATTCATTCATCTTTTCATTCCCTTTCCCCCTAGGACCCGAGATCTTGCTCATTATAAGCATGTGGATGAATTGAACTATCAGAGTGAAAGGCTCTCATCAAAAGAGAATCATTATGATTGTGTGAATTGAAAATGAGAACAAATTCAAGAAAACACAATTTGTAAGCCTGAGAGCAAGAACACATGGGGTACAGGGGTGTGACATGTGACCAGCAAAAAAGATTAAAATGAAATCTCTGGCCAATTATATTTGAGTGATCTGCTGCTTAGGGTAAATGATTAAGTTCCTAGCAGCTCTGATATTTGTTGGGTACTTTTCCTCTGCAGACTCTGAAAGCACTCTGAAGAGACTGTGTCACTGTTAGGAGACAATATAAAACACCACTTGATTAGAGTCTCCCACTCTGCAAACATGCAGGCACTGTTCTTTCTGCCAAACACCATAGAGAGGAAGCAGAGAATAGCTTTTTCAATCGAAATAGCAGGAACATCTGTAGGAAAGCACAGTATGGTTTTCTGAGTTGGAAATTGGCTAGAACACAGGGATATGAATGCCCATCTTCCTCTCAAACACGCTGGGTGCCAATAGATAGGAATGAAATCTATGAAAATGGCAGGATCAAATAATGCTAGAGTCTTTATTTAAAGAAGTTCTCATTTATGGGGCACCTGGATGGCTCTGTCGGTTAAGTGGGGGACTCTTGGTTTTGGCTCAGATCATTATCTCAGTGTCATGAGATTGAGCCCTGTGTGCATACGGTACAGAGTTGGCTTGAGATTCTCCCTCTTCCTCTGCCTCTCCACCCACTTTTGTGCTCTCATGCTCAATCTCTAAAATAAATAAGTTAATAAAAACTTTTTTAAAAAAGTCCTCATTTAGTGACCTGGATATAGTTGGCATTCTAATAAGTATCTGTTGAAAGAATAATAACAATAACAAACTTAGGGAATATATATTCTCAAGTATTTGCTGGTTTGTCTCCCAGACCTCTTCTGTCACTGGACCTAGAGGTAGAGAGGTCCTTTCTCCTAGTTGACATTTCCAGATCATTTTTTTCTCTGTCCTCCTTAAAAATCCACTTTAGCAATTAGGCTCTCTTTCTTTCTTAAGTCACATTTTTTCAGCTCAACCAGGTCATTCCCATAAACACACAGGCATACTGTAATATCTTTTGAAAAATAACCCCCTTCTGTAAAATAACCTCCATCACCTGATTTCTCTGCTTCCCTGTACATCAAAATTCCTTGAAAGAGATTTCTTGTATTCACTCTTGTGTCCCCTTTCTCTCTTCCTGTTCTCACTTGAATCTACTCCAAAAGCAGCTCTTCTCAAGATTACCCATGACTTCTGTAGATGCTAAATGCAATGATAAACTCTCAGTCTTTGTCCTAACTAACCTCTCAGCAGCAGTGATGCCATGAATGAATCTCTCCTAGAAATATTTTCTTCACTTGACTTATGGAAGCTACTCTCTCACTTCTCCTACTCCCCTTTGCTGCTTCTTGCAGCTCCCTTCACTGATTCTTCTCGTCTTTCTACTGGAGGTCACTGGGGTTCTGTCCTTACCTCTCTTCTCTTCTCTGTCAACACTAACTTCCAAGGCCATATCACCCAATATGACGGTTTTAAATATTATCTGTATTTTGATGATGCTCAGATGTTCTTCTCCTGAACTTGGAATTCTAGTCAACTGCTACTGAATGTCCTCCCTTATACAGTTAATAGACATCTTAAATTTAATATATCCTGGAGCTTGATATCCAGCTCTTCCAAACTGGATCTTCCTACACATTGAACGTCAACTTCCCCTTCCAATTGCTTAAGCATCCTGGAGTCACCTCTCAATGGACTTTTCTCTTTTTCTCATACATATTTGCCCCACCAACCAATTCTGTTAATTGTACCTTCAAAATGTATAAACAATCTGGTGATTCCTCTCCCACTGCTAACTCTTCTCCAGGTGGCCATCATCTGTTTCCTAGATAAATACAATATTCTACTTTTGATCTCTCTGATTCAGCATGTGCCTCCCTCCTCTGGTCTGTTCTGAACATGGCAGCTGGATCAGATTGAGTAATGTCACCCCTGTACCCTAAACTCTACAATGGTTTTTCACCATCCTCCTTACAATGGCTAACAGGCCCTGTGTGATCTGCCCCCATCTTTTTTTTTTTTTTTTTTTTTTTTTTCAGAACTAATTTCTTCTACTCTTTCTAGACCTCATTCATTAGTCACACTGTCCTCCTTGGTGTTCTTCACACTCTATACATGTTCCCGACACAGAGCTTTTACTCTTACTGTACCCCCTTCTTGGAGCTCTCCCCTCAAATACCTACATGTCCCCCTCCATTGCTCCTTCATGCCTTTGCTAAAATGTCAGTTTCTCCAGGAAGCTTTTCCTGACCACCATCTTTAAAATTACCCTTCCCAGGAATATCTATCCCCCATCTCTACTCAATTTTCTTTAATAATACTTATAACTATCTGACTACCATGTTTTACTTATTTATTTATTGACTGTGCTCCCCTCTAGAATATAAGTATAATGAGGGTATGGATTTCACTCACTGTTTTGTCTCCAACACGATGAAGAATATCTGACATATTGTGGTCACTCAATAAGTAGCACTGGAATGCTTTAAAGTCAGACAACTCTGGGTTCTGTCCCCCAGCTTCTCTACTCACCAGATATAGAAATAAAAATAGTGAGAATATTAGAAACATCCCTGTGTTATTGACCAGAAATAGTAGCATACTCTTCTTCTCTACAAGGACCAAATTGATCAAAATTGAAGAAATATAGTGCGACAGTCATACTCATTGAATGAAATGTATTAAAAGTACATTTAAGTGTTAGAGGCTTTGTGTTATATTTGAGAGGATGAATTGGGAATTGGGACCTTTTGCTTTCTAAGTCATACGGACTCCCAAACCCTTTTTAAAATTAAGTTAAGAAGGTTTCATTTTCTCTGAAGCCTTCCTGATTTCCCAGACAGTCACTCCTTCCTCAGCGTATTTTATACATATCTTCATTTTAGCCCTTATCACATCATATTATAGTTCCCTGTAATGACTTTATTTCCCCAGCTAGGCAGTGAGGTTCCTAAAGAAAGGGATGATAGATATCTATTTTTGCATCCCCAGTCACTAGAACTGTTTCTGTCACATAGTAGGTTCTCATAAACCTCTGTTGAATAGATTAGGTAATTAGCCTCAGATGGCACAAGACTGGCAATAATTCACTGTTAGTACAAATAAGAGAATTACTATAAAACAAAGCCTTGTTTGTAGACATATTAATGACGAAGGGAACCATGAAAGACTATATTCAAAAATTAGAACATACCTTCCAAATTTTGTATTTAATTACCCTAGAAAATGTTAATAAACAAAAGTGCAAAGGTGCTTGATTTTTATTATCCTATATTTTGTATTACCCAGATTCAGGCACCAGATGTCAGTAGGAGACTGTGGTCCATGTCGCTCTTTTCTGCAAACAGGAAGGAAACAAAGACTTGACATTGAAACATGGAACAAATCTATTTCCTTGTACAAACTCTTCTGAATGGTAAGCCTAGTAGCTTTAACATTTTATTTTTGGCCTGATTTTGATGTAGCCTAGTGTAGAAGAAAGAACACCAGACTGGGAATCAGAAATCTTGGGTTTTAGCTCCAATTCTGACATTTTTTAGTTCTTTGACTAACTGGTAAGTTTCTTTACCTTTCTGGACTCTGAAAGGTTTCCTCATTGGAAAATAAGGGTAGCAAAAGAAGATGATTCCCATAAACCTTCCAGCTCTAACTTCTGATGATTCCATTCCCTCCTCTTGCTAACTCCTTAAGAGAGTAACAAGGGACTCTTCACCTCTAGTGGTGACTGGGAAAGTCAGCTTACATGAGAATTCTGGGTACTCTTATTACTCACTCAATTTTATTCTAAACACAGGCCCCCCTGGATTGTGACCTTCTGTGAAGCTGGAAAACCTTTATGTTCTTTCCCACTTTCATACAATCAATCTCCAGATGTTGGTTGACATGTCCGAAATTCTTTTTCCATCTGGAGAATGATCCATTTTATTATAAAAACATTACACAAAATTTGTTTAAGATGTCATGTAAATGTGATACTTTTAGCAACAGTCATGTTTGGGGTTTCAGTTTCATGGGGGAATGAATTATTTATTTTAGGTATTTCTGAATATTCTCCCTCTTTGTTATCAGTTCTCTGTACTGCCCGCCCATTCACCTACCTAAAACACATACGGCCTCATCTTTTATTCATGATGTTCCACGGAAGCCTGCAATCAGCCACTTCTAGAAGACTCAGACACTGTTGTCATATGAATGCTTCATTCATCCCTTTCATGCATATTTATGCATCAGTTAGATACTTATATTGCATATAGTTCATTTCGTGGTGAGGGTTCTCACATTCTCAAACCATGCCTTTTTAATTATTTTCCTCGTAGTTAAGCCACAGAGTAAGTATATTAGAGAAGAGCCTGAATTAGATGGAGCCCTTAACACTTAGAGCCACCATTCTTGTACCCGAATTATATAGACCAAGTTCACAAATGTTTTTATAGAATGTATTCATTCCTGGAACATATATTGGTTATTTACCAAGCATTGCACGCTGCTGGTGTTCTGAGATCTAGACAACCAGTAACACACAGCATGGTGTGGAGACAGCGGGGATAGGCACTGACCCAGCATAGTGACGACAGCTACAACGGGGTTACGCGCAGCGTGCACTGGGGCTGGAGGAAGGCAAGCCTGGCCTGTCTGGGGGAACCAGAGAGAGCTTCGCAAAGGATCTACAGACTTCCCGTTGAGCTGACTTTCACAGCGAGTCGGGAGGTTTGGATGGGAGGTTGGGAGGTTGGGAGACTCTTCCAGACAGAGGGGGCAGCAGAGGCAAAGAAACAGAGGTACAAGAGTACGTATTAAACTGGAAAACTGCCTGCCCATGGTCTGTGTTGGTTGGTTAGCAAGCGAGGGGGCGATATGCTGAGAGAAGAGGCTGAATTCATAGTACCCACTGTTTTCTCTTTGAAATTTATAAAATGTTCTCTTGCCTCACCGTTCCTCTTTACGTATTTTGGTACTGTTCAAGGGTCAGTTCTGGCGTTTCATGGGCCACTATTTTTCATGATCTTTGTTAACTTACAGGGAATCTACATTGTGTATAGTCTGTGACACATTGTTACTCTTTAATACGTATATGGGCTCTTGTCCCAGCTAGACAGTGAGTTCCCCCAGGTCATGTTTTTACTTAATAGTCACTTTGAATTATTATTATATGGAGGATAGAAGGAAGGAAAGAAGAAAAGAATTGGGGGGGCGGAGGAAGGAAGGAAAAAGTAGGGAGGGGCAGGATGAATGTTGGTAGTGGGAAGAAGAATTAATATTTTTCAAGAGTAGGGAAGAAGAATTAATATTTTTCAAGAGTATATTAGATTCTGGAAAATATATAGAAATCATTAGTAATATAGCTGAGCAATCGGGGTTGCATGGAGGTTTTAGAACATTTGTCATTGCCCAGGACTCTCCTGAGCATGTGAAACAGGAGGAGGCCTCAGGGTAGATATACATATAACCATATACATGCATACTGAGTATGCTTTGTGAGGTAGAAATTGGGGGGGGGGGAACAGTCTGATAGAGAGCTCTGCTCTGAAATGCTGGGCAGAGAATGAAACTCCGCATGTATGGATTATATAAAATAATACCACATTCTAATATTAGATACTAAGAGAGACCCCTAAAAGGGCAATAGTGCGGGTCCTTTCACTGCTCTGCCTTATTATTTTTAAGTCAAACTGCTTTTTGGTTCAAGGCAAACTCCTTGAAGAGGAAGCTTCTAGAACGGGTAACTGCCAGAAGTAAAGAAGCTGCCTAGGGGAAGGGGTAGGACAGGCTGAAGTCAGGCAGACATGGGTGTGGGTGCTGGCTCTACCCCTTGGGAGCTCTGTGATCTTGAACAAGGTGTTCTTACTTCTCCCACAAGCTTTAGTTTCCTTGCCCATGAAATGCAGATAATAATGCTTCCTTCTCTGGGGTTTTGGGTTGATTAAACGAAATGGAACATCTAAAGAACTCAGCACAGTGCTTGACACATAGTAAGTGCTTGGTAAATAATAGTTATAATTATTATTGACAAGTGTGGAACCGTGAAAACACAAAAGACTGGACTCTGGGTTAGAGAATATGAAGTACAGTTCTAGCTTCATTATTCACTTGCTATGCGACCTCAGTCATATATATTTTGTTCCTCATCTATACAGTGGAGGTCTCTATGTATTGTACCTCACCATCATGCGAGATAGTGTACGTAATTCACTGTACAATTTAAGGAATCATTTTTATTACAGCCCTCTTTTAAAAATACTGTGCTGTAGGCCTCCAAGATTGAGCACCTGTGCCTTGTTCTGCCTGACAGCCTAGGACTGATCTACTTGCAGAATTTTAGTGCTCTGGTTGCTAAAAACAGCATCACGTGGGCACTGTGCAAAGTACAGTGCCCATTTTATGGGTTGAGGAAGGCACACATGCCAAAGTTGAGAGTCTAATTGGAAACTGAATAGTCCTGTCTGGGTGTCTTACTGCTACTTTACATTGCAAAAGAAAATCCTCATAGGTTAGCGATATGGGGTTTTGTTGTCGTGATTATCATCAACTTTCAAGTCACATCTGCAGGTTATTTAGTTAATTCTCTTACCCACTATTCTTAGAAACTGGTATGATTTAGAGATACTACTGTTCTCTTTGGCTCTTGTGTCTGCAATTAAGCAAGATGCACTCGCAACATTTTCCTTTATTAATGCCAAATCTCATTTGCAAATGTCAGCTTTCTTCTGAATCTTTTCCTTATATCATTCTTTAAAACTCTGGAGTTCAATTGCCTCAGCTGTAAAGAATGGGTATTGATTTGGAGGCCCCCAAGTTTTCTTGAAGCCCTAGAGATTCACACGAGCTCCCATGGTGTTAGTGGGAGAATGTTAAGTCTTCTTGTTTATATGTCTTCTCAGATCGATCATATTATCCTGAAAGTAGAGTCATTAAAAGAAATGTGGTTTATTTTGCAACATTTGCAGAAAATATGAAGTTAATGCAGTATATATCACTGGTTTATGTTATGTTATATTTTGTTTTGTTTTATCTGCAATAATTCATCAAGTTATTATAAATGTAAATACTTTATAAAGTAATTCCACATTAATCATTTTATTGTATCTTATCCATACTCATTTGAAGAACATAGGGTAGATATAACTCCGTTATTCATTTCATGTCCCAAATGATCACACACACAGTTTGTGACGTTGCTCCATGCCACAGAGTTAGCAAAAGGAGGTGGCAGTATTTAAACACAGGTCTTCTGACTCCAAGCTTACTCCAATCCACCAAAAGTGTTGTTTGAATCAAAATATTGGGGTGCCTGTGTGGTTCAGTTGGTTAAGTGTCTGCCTTCAGATCAGATCATGATCCCAGGGTCCTGGGATGGAGCCCCGCATCAGGGAGCCCGCTTCCCCCTCTCCTCCTGCCCCTCTCCCTCATGTACCCATGCTCTCTCTCTCTCAAATAAATAAATAAAATCTTTTAAAAAAATCAAAATATTAGCTGCCCAGAGAAAGTAAACTTGAAGAAATAAGTTAATCAGTTTTAAGTGATTTATTTGCTTCGAAGTAGAGATGATAATTTTCATTCTCTTCAAAGCCCTGGTTGCATGGTTGTACTTCCCGGGTCTCCTGAATGGGAATTCCATCATTTAATTAGAAGTATTGTTAATTCTTAAGATATTAAGCACAGTCATGTTTATGCATAATTTTGTAAGCTTAGTTTAGAGTTAGACATAACATAATTGTGTTTAGATTCTCTGCTAATGCCTTTATCCATTAAAGCTGATAAATGGGACGTCCTTAATACGTCATATGCATGGACTTCTCAAATCTTCAATAAGCCACTGAACTTGGCTTCCTTGTTTTGGAAATCTCTTAGTTCTTTCATAATACTGTAATGTTATAACTCCAGAGGAAAATGTAGTTTTGATCATTTTGTGTTTTTATGAAGAAATAACGGTTCATTATTGAATGTTGATTCCATTTATGTTGAGTTACTTTTAAAATACCATATAGTGATTTTTAAACTACATGCCACTTCCTTTTAAAAATACTTGGAGAGGGAATCACATATGAAGATTAATAAAATATAAGGACATATGAAAAATTAATCGTAGTTGAAGAATGATGTATGATGCCTGATAAAAAGAGAAGAAAGAAGTTTTCCCCAAATTTAGGCATTATTTATTCTTTTACAACCATATAATTCTAGACCAAGAGGATCCTTGGGTTTATATTATTGAACAGCTTTTTTTTTTTTTTTGGTGGCTGAGGAAACTACAGACATAAGTGTTTTGCCAAAAATCTCACAGTTAATTGGTAGCAGCACCAAAAACAGAACATAAATTATTTTTCAGCTATGTGCCAGAATCCCCTCTAACATCAGACTTCTTTAATAATGTATTACTTAAAATTAAAAAGCACCTAGCAGTTTGCTCATCCCATGTGCATTGCAGATAACTACCATAAATACTGTAAGCCACTGAAAGAACTTTCTCTTTCCTCATTCCAAAAGGTGGGGAACAACCTCTTCATGCCATGGCCGGACTGTTGACTGATACAACTCTGAGCCCTTCTCTCCTCTCCCAATCGCTCCCAGCCTCCATAGTCTATGCTTCTCTAGTCCATTGGGAAAGACCATCTTCCTGAAGTCTTGTAAATTCTCAGAACAAAATCTTCAATGACTCATTTAAAAAAATATTAAATCTAAACTTCTCTAACAAGGTTGTACAAAATCTAACCCTATCCACTAGTGTTATGATGGAGAGGGGAGGTACACATAAGGCAATTTTTAAATTATAAACTGAAGAGGGGTAAGGGCTGTTTGGGGGTGTAAGTGGGGGGGGTCTAATCCTAATATTGAAGTAAAGCATAATTCATGACAAAGGGGAATCAGAAGCAATGGGAGCAAGATGTAATCTTTTCCTCAGAGAAGAAGCTTGAGCTAACAAAACAGTTTTTTATTTCTTTTTTAAATTTAAATTTAATTTAGTTTGATTTTTTTTTTTTTTTTGAAAAAGAGAGCACAAGTGGAGGGAGGGGCAGAGGGAGAGAGAGAACCTTAAGCAGGCTCCATGCCCAGCACAGAGCCCGAGGGAGGACTCTATCTCACAACCCCGAGATCATGACCTGAGCTGAAACCAAGAGTCAGACACGTAACTGACTGAGCCATCCAGGTGCTCCCAAAACACTCTTTTCAAGAAAAAAAGCACAGGTAAATTTTCCTAAGGACTCTTCTCCATGTGGGGAGGGCTGGGCCACCTGGCAGTTCCTGGGGCCTGGGACCCAGCCTCTTCAGTCAGATGAGGTTGCCCCAAGTAAAATGCACACTTTACCTTCCTTCTTAATCTCCAGCTTTTCCCTAAACAAGGACCACTGAATCTTGATCAGCAGCAGCTTGGGCTGTTCAAAATGCTTTTTATCTGCATACTTTGTCATGCATCATTCATCAGAAGGCCCCAAGATCAGTCTTTACCATGAGACCAAACATACCCTCTTTAGGTACATGTTGGAATCATTCTTTGAGCAAGTCAGAAAGGGAGGATGGATCTGAGGCTATGAATCAGAGCATGTGTGATAGGGATAGATTTGTCGCAAGGCACACACCACAGCCTTCCGAGCTAAACTGAAGAAGACCTCTGCTCCAGAGGCACCTTAGGGAATATGCAAGACAATCAATTGTGATGTAAGAGGAATATATTAACACTTCTGTTAGTCATCATTTTTATCTAAAATTAAAATAATTAAAACATAATTTAGGTTTATTAATATATAATATAATATAATGCATATATCTTAATATTATTTATATATGTTAATGTATACTTCCAGTAAATGAACAATGGATATATGTAAATATATTCACTATTCATATATGTACATATATTCGCACATATTCATTATTCATATATTCACATATATTCATTATTCATATGTATTCATTGGTCATATATTGGAAGTACATTTTTGAAACTTAACTGATAGGTTGAAGATTCAAAAAACTTTGGAGACTACTGCTGTAGACCTTCTCCTCATTTGCTTATGAACCCTGTGGAGCTACTCATGTCAGAATTTTGGAATGACACAAGTTGATTAGAGATGAATTTGTTAGCCTCCTGGAGTAGCTAGGAGATGTGGTTGTGAAAACAATGTGGGTTTGCCAAAACTAGTGAAACTGAGGGGGCAAAGAGAGGAAACTAAAATGCCTTGCTTTTCTCCTAGAATACAGGCATGCAATAGATAACACACACACACACACACACACATACGAGGAACACTGAGGCCCAGAGAAGTTTATTAAACTGCTTAAGATAACAGACTTCATTGTAAGCAAAGTAAACATTTCAGGTCTATTTGACTTCAAATCCTGCATCTTGCTATGAGAACTTGCTGCACTTGTTCTCTTGTTTATGTTATTCTCATAACATGATAGCCTTTTTTCTGTCCTTCCCTATATCCAGATTCTTCCTATCCTGCAAAACTCAGCATCTCTTACATGAAGCCTTTACTGATGACTCCAATGTTTCTTTGTCTCTTTTCCAAACTCCTGGTGTGAACTTTGTTTATTGAGGGTCTACTCTCTGTCAGATATACAGGCATTTAGCATAATCTCATGCAACACCATGAGTTTTGATAGGCATGACCTGTGAATATGGTACATGACAAGTGGAATTTCACAAATTAAGGTGATGAACCTTAAAATAGAGGGATGACCCTGGGTTATTTGGGTAGGCCCAATCCAATCACATGAGTCCTTAAAAGTAGAAGAGCATGATAGTGAAGTCCATCAGAGATATAGCAGAAGAAGATGCAGGGAAGATGCCTAACATGAGAGAGACTTGACCCACTATTACTGGCTTTGAAGATGGAGGAAAGGTGGGCCACAAGCCAAAGAATATTCATGGTCTCTGGAAGTTAGGAGTGGCCCTCAGCTGATAGTAAAGAAATGAAGACCCCAGTCCTAAAACAGCAAGAAACTGAATTCTCTCAAAATCCTATATGAGCAAGAAAATGGATTCTCCCTTAGAGCCTCCAAAAAAGGGACACAGCTCTGCTGATATTTTGATTTCCACCTTGTGGGATCCCAAGCAAATGAAACTGGCCAAGCCCACTTGGACTTTTGGCCTACAGAACAGTGAGATAATAAATCTGTGTTGTTTCTTATTGCTGAGTTTGTAGTAACTTGTTACAGGAGCTATAGAAAATTAAGACAGTTGTTATCTATAATTTTCAAATAAAAGTTTGAGCCATAGAATAGTTAAGTTCCTACAACTTGTACGTTTCAGAACGGACTTTCAAATATACTTTACTTCCTCCTGAATGTGCATGCTCCATGGTCTCTTTTCCTTAAAGTGTAGAACCATACCTTAAATACTTCATTTGTCTATCTTCTCCATATTCTCTGGTATAGCCTTGAACACAGGCATCCCAGGGGGTGGACATTTGTTGTGCTTTCCAAATCCCCCATCAGTGAAGGACTCAATGCCCTGAGAGCTGAGAGTGCTATCAGTTATAACCTTCAACAACCAGCCCCTTCAGAGACCATCCCAGCTATATAGCTACCTTACCCAAACACACATTCCTCCCAGAGTGGTCCACATAAAATGACTAATGTGTATCAAGTAAAGACATTGCTATGTTGACCCAAGTTGGGAGAATGCTGAAGAATCCTTGTAGCTACAGAGCTCCCCATAGGGTCAGCTGAGGCTGTTGAGTTTCCCTTGCAGATCCACTTCTCCCTACTCCATCCTGTTCCATCTCTTTCCGTCCACAGGCATACAGGTGTGGATCCCAGGGACACTTCTTAACTTCTCAATTAACCAAGCTAATCTGCTTCTCAGAATCTGCTTCCCAGGAGCCCAAGCTGTGACATCCTGCCAATGCCTTTGGTTGGTTACCATATCTAAACATTGGATGAAGTTTATTTTACCTATTCATTTGGGTAAAATGTTAGCCTTGAGTCACAAATTTCCAAAGTGTCCAAAGAGTCACAAATTTCCAAAGTGTTTGAATAGTGCTTGTCATTTCCATCTCTCATTTTATGAATTTGAGGGCTGCAGGTGGCCAATTTTATAAATAGTCTCCACTTTGGTTAGTGTTTTAATGGTGCATGTGTAATAGAATAACATAGAGTGTAATAGAATGAAGTAGGCTGTATATTTATATATCTATCAGCCACCACAGGGATAGAGGTTTACCAGCATGCTCAAACAAAATCCACACATTTTGTGATTGACTGAGAGGGTTACATAGAAAGTAGATGAATACCCTCCCTATTTTCCTCCCTCCTTCTTCATTCTTGCTGCCATGTTCCTGGCCTGCGAGTGAGCTAACTTACCTGGGGGTGCTAGGTCTAAGGGAGGTTCTTCTGCAGCCATCTTGGCTTCTTCTTACTCTTGTTAAAATCCCTGAAGCCATCTTCCCCGTACCTGTGATAAGCTCTCTCCCCTCCTGGCCTTCGTGGTGCTTGTTCTGTGATCTCTGTACCTCCTACCTGCCTTGTAGGAATTCAACTGGTCACTGGGTAGCCTTCTGCTATTTCCAGTCACCTTACACACTCTCAAAACTTGTAGTCCAAAAGCAAAACCATCTCAAGTGTCACAGCTTGAGGTAAACAGCTCTTTTTATTCCACTGCTCCAATCTCCTTTCCTTTCTCCCTCTATCATTTTTTGTTGTTAATGGAGGGTCTCCTTCAATTCCCCTTGGAACATCTTCTCACTAACTCTTCAAGAGCCTCTCTTTCCTCGAGTACAACTTTATTAGATATTTCTGTACATATTTCTATGGCTATTTCTAATTTTCCCTCTGAGAATTGCAGTTCAGCAGTAGGTTTTTATATTCAGTTTCTCTTGGCATTTGTGTTATCTACTTTTACCACTGTTTTATGCCACAAAAAGTAGAAGTACTCAGCATAGTAATATTTTTAACTCTCAGAACTCCAAACTGGCATCAGAATAGGCTTAGAGTCAGTGAAGAGGAACTTTAAGAATATACATGTCTTCGACGCAGTGGTGAGCACTTGTCCCTTTGGACAGTCAGGGGGTAGAATTCTCAGACCTCAGGTCAAAGTCCACATTTAAATCCCCAGGATTCAGCTTCCTATGATGCATGCAGATATCCTCACCCTTTGAACACAGTACATCCCATAATAGTTGTTTTGCAGTGAATGCACATTTCCTGGAGAATTGAGGTGGCTTGCTCGCCTTCTAATGCCCTGTGCTATATTTCTACAGCAGGTAGGTCTTCATGGACAAAGTTGTCGACTTTGTGTTTCAGTGTCCAAGTACAGGCAAGACCATAAGTCATTAGGATAGTATCCTAAAAGTACCTCTCTTTCTTCCTGTGGCAGTATATCCCACAAGACTAATTTTTTTCCATTATTTCATCTTATCTTTGAAAAGTCCGTTCTGCAAAAGATGTATCTCAACAACAGCCAAGCACAAACAATCAAACCCGGACTTATATTCTTAATCCCACTTCACCCCTCGATACCGTCATTTTGGACAGATGTCCACTGTGATTGAATGCCTGCTCATGTTCTGTTTTTTTTTGTTTTTGTTTTTGTTTTTGTTTTTTTGCTGTTGTCTAGTTATCTACAATTTTGAGATTCTTTAGATTATCTTTTTCTCATCTCTCCTCCTCACCTGTATGAAGTCTATGTTTCACTCTTCCTCTTACCTGCTCTCCGCCCATCTCTTAATGACATCTGTCTTCTACCTCAAAATGCCACAGATAATTTTGATCTGCTGCCTCATTGGTTCTATTAAATTCTCCCCCCACCTCCACTCTTTTTGCTCTAGCTTCCTTTCCATGGATTAATTGGATGCAATGAGCACTCATTACTGAGTACAGATGCTGCTGCACGCTGGAGTCCTGGAGCCACCAATTTGATGCTCACAATAGTCTTCAAAGCCAATGACCAGAAACTGGGCTTCATTTCTTCATGTAGCAGTGAGGAGAGCAGCTTTCTCCCAATTTTAGTATGCCTTTATTCCACATGAATATAAAAAAGTGTATTTGTATCTCAAAAATTTACAAAGTTTATAGTGAGTGAAACAGCTCTTTTATTTTTTACTTACACTGTCCACTTTTTCCACCACTTCTTAGCAAAAATATGAGTCCATAGGACCCTGAAAAGGAGATCAACCTGGGATTAAAACAACCCTCAGTGTAGATAGCCAACCCTCATCAAGTGTTTCTTGATGGGGGCAAATTTGGGATGATAGTGAGCAACACCTATTTGCTTAGGTCTCCCCTTTGTGGTAAGTCTCAGTCTAGCCCCACTCCCGGGGGAAACTAGATGGAATTCATGAACTGAAATGTGGAGGTAGAGCAGGGAGGAGATCTGGTTGGAAAGTGGCATTGGAGGAAGGCAGAGGGCTCTGATGAGAAGACCCAACAGAGTGACAGTAGGCAGGGAGTGGAGCAGAATTATCCTCAAGAGGCTGCCAAGTACATTCAGTTACCAGCGCTAGGAAATTGTATGGATGCCAGAGCCAGGCTTGTCCCTTGTCTATAGACAGTGCTTCCAGAAAGGAGGGCACACATCCTTCCCGGAAGTAGGTCTGGATGGTTCATATCTGTGTCCATCATGCCTGTGCTAACAGTGTCCTACAGGAGAGGCAATCAAGGTAGAGATAATAGCCTTGACTCTGGCACTAGATTTAGAAACCCGGCTCTACTACCGACTGTGCAAGTTACTTAATTTTTCTGTCTCTCTCCCTTATCTGGAAAATGGAGATGATAAAACCTATCTTATAGGCTGTTGTGATAATAAATGAATGTTTATAACCATACCTAACAATCTATTCAATAAATGTTAGCTATTTCAACATAATGCAACTTTGCGAACCAAAACATTTCTAATAATCTGTCCTATTTTCAAGCCACTTAAGAATACCCATCCCCAGGGGCGCCTGGGCGGCTCAGTCAGTTAAGCATCTGCCTTAGTCTCAGGTCATGATCTCAGGGTCCTGGGATCGAGCCCTGCGTCGGGCTTCCTGCTCAGTGGGTAGCCTGCTTCTCCCTCTGCTGCTCCCCCTGCTTGTGCTCTCTCTCTCTCTCAAATAAATGAATAAAATATTTTTAAAGATACCCATCCTGAGGATTGGGAGGTACAGACTTGCAGTTATAGGGATGAAAGGTACAGCCTAGGGAATATAGTCAATGGTATTGCAATAGCATTGTAAGGTGACAGATGGTAGCTACACTTGTGGTGGGTATAACATAATGTATACAATTGTCAAATCACTATGATGTATACTTGAAACTAATGTAACATTGTGTGTCAACTATTCTTCAATGAAAAAAAGAGTAGTTATCCCAATTTTCATTTAGAAAATGGGGGTACCATAGTTTCTCTGTATATTTACTTTAGACTTTTCTTCTTATGTTTTATAGTAGCCCACTTACTTTCTCTACAATCAGTTGGAAGCCCAAGATCTCTTGCTTGGACAAAAATTTAACAACTATGGTACCTCATATATACTCTTCATCATGACATGTAAAATGTGAAAGCTCCACACTAAGGTAATGCTTTGCATATTTTCTTATTGTACTTCCAAAAGACTTTCTCATTTCTTATCTGCAATATTTCATGTCTATGTCATTAACTCAGGGAAGGAAGAGGCTATGCGTATTCAGCATTTCTTTTGAAATCCAGTCCCTTAGTTACTCAGCCATTGATTTTCTTCAATATGACACACGCCGATGTCCACAAAAAGCACTAGACCACCTCTCTGTTCTTCAGTAGACTCCAGATGTAAGCATGCCCTAACAAACTAACAGTTGTAAATCAATTTTTTCAGGAGCTAGGATGAGACAATAAGATCACACTTTGGACTTTGTTTCAAAGAAGAAACTCTTTTTATTCATTTCTTATGTCCAGGGAAGAGGTTCATATTTTAAGATATTCTGTAGAGATAAGATCAATTAAGCAATTTTAATAAACTAAAATCAGAGAAACTTTGAAAGGAGCCAAGGACACATACTGACTAAATATTGTAGGACATTCTAGAGATGAGATCCGAGGACAGAAAATGGACTGTGGGTAGAATCTCAGGAGATCTGAATAAAGCATGGGCTTTAGTTAATAATAATGTAACATTGGTAATAACTAATAAGTTGTGACAAATGTACCACATGAATGTAAGATGTTAACCATAGGGGAAACTGGATGTAGGTATACGGGAACTCTGTACCACCTCCACAACTTTTCTATAAATCTAAAAACCATTCTAAAAATAGAAAGTTTAATACAAAATAAGTTGAAGTTCCCCAAACATCTGTTGACAAGTGCATTCTCACATCTGTGCTTTTGTTTTTACTAGTTCTCACAATCCCCTTTCCCATGCTCCTCGCTTATGGTAGGCGAGTACGTTTTCTTTCCCGTTGACTTTGGCCTTGGCCACATGACTTGCCTTGGCAAATGGAATTGAGCAGAATGTGTGTGCACGATGTGGCTCAGTGCCTCTAGCTCTACCCTGCTACCGTGAAAACAGTATATCCCAGAGAGTGGTTCCTCCTTTCGCCTGCATTCCGGAAGGAGAAAACAGGTAGAGCTGAATGGAGCTGAGCCCTCAGGTAATCTGAGTAAGATAAATGTTTGCTGTTCTAAACCACTAAGATAATGGGAACATTTGCTGCTACAACAATAGCAAATTAATGCTCTTGTTGATACCTTTCAAACTAGATTCAGTTCTTATACTCTTTCCTGAAGCCTTCCCTAGATATCATCTCCATGACTCATTTATACTTTCCAGATTTAGCAAATAAAAATAGAGAACTTAATGCATTTAAAAAATCTGTAGAGCCTAATTTGATTATAAGCTCTTTAAGGCAGGTCCTAATCTTATTCAAACACTCAGCAAAATATGTTGTGCCCTATTGTTCCTAGCACTTTATTAAGCTTTGTAAATACAATGGTGTATGAAGACAAACAGGAACCCTACATTCTTCAAGGTTTTAAACTACTGGAGAGGACAGATTAAATAAATAATCACAATTCTAATAAAGGCAAAACTACAGTTCTAACAATGCAATTTAAATATACCAGTGTGTGGTCCTTTGAGGATCTCTCTATGGGACAAGAGTCTTAGCTTTAAGGCAAGGAAAGGCTTCCCTGAAAGTGACTTAAGAGGCAAAAAGATTGGGAAGGCTAGCCCAGCCTCTGAACAACCCATGGATAGAAGTAGCCAGTGTGGCTGGAGAAGACACGGTGAAGTTACTGTGAGATAAGATTGGAGAGGTAGATGGGAGACAGACATGGCGTCTTTACCCCTAACGCTGAACTCCGTGTCACACACTTAGTATGTGCTCAACAAATAATGATGACAGCATATGGCTTGACTCAGGTTAGCTAAACTTTCTAACAAACATGCTAAATGCCTGTGGCCAGGTGACAGAAGGGCAAACATGAATTACGCAGAAGCCCTTATCCTCAGGGAGCTTCTGTACTAGATGCTATAACAGTCCAACAGCCATAGTTGAATACTATGTGACCAAACTCCCCCTGCCAAAAAAAAACACCGACTTTGTGGGAAAAAAAAAAAAAAAAGGAAAATTGCTTATGGAATCCAAACACATGCTAAACAAGCTGCAGGGAGGAGATGCTAGAGATTCCAATGCTACCAGGATTCTTTCTGTGCTCCGTATCTCTTCTTTCATTTTAGACTAGCTTTCTTCACATAAGGATATATTGCTGTCTTCAATTTGTGAGTTCTACCTTTCCTGACTTCAGGCATCAGAGAGATGATACTGAAACTCTTTCTTATTGAGTTTGGCTCAGAGACCCATCCTTGGAGTGGCCAATCAGGATTTGAGCCACAGAGTCAAGTCAAGGCCATTAAACCACATGAAAAGAAGGAATCCTGACACACACAGTAACACAGATGAGTCTCAGAAAAGATTATGGTAAGTGAAAGAAGCTAGACACACACACACACACACACTATTTATTATGTGATTTCCTTATATCAAATTTAAAACTATAGTGAGAAAAAGAAGACAAATGGTTACCAGAGATGGGAGGAAGAGATTGAATGTAAAGGAGTATGAGAGAACTCTTTGGGGGGAATGGAAATGTTCAATATTATTATTTTGGTGGTGGTTACACAATTTTATAGATTTGTCAAAATCCTTTGAACCGTACTCTTAAAATTGGTAAATTTTGCTGTGTATAAATTATTTCCCAATAAAGTTGACTTTTTAAAAAGCAATACAACCCTGAGGATGGGTGACAAGCAGTTCTAAGAGAAGATGCTGGACAGATTATACCAAGCATCCACCACAGATACAGTTTGATAAGTGGCACGCCAGTGAGAAAACAGAGAGCCATGGGGGGCAGGGGGAGGAACTGACAGATGGGGTGATTTACATGTAAGTGAGGAGATGTCAAATGTTTGTTTTACCTGTGATTGAGAACAAAGGTCGAAAGGAGCTGTTCCCATGAGGATTCCTAGATATTTGCGAAATTCAGCAAAACAGGCATTTCAAAGAATGTAACTAGTTAAAAAAAAAAAAAATGTGAATGTGGGACATGTTGGAGAAAGGGAAATGGCTGGGAGAGCCAGAGGGGAAGAATGAACTGAATGAGAGAGGATTTCTCGCCTATGACTGAGCATTCTTAGACTAAAAAGAATGAAGAATCCTGTTTCTTTCTATAAAAGAAGACCAGAAAACGGGAAGACAGAGTTATCATTTTCATAGTTTATGGTCATTTTTTAGACGAAAGGAAAGTTATTTCCTTCTGACTCTAACCAACCATACCCCTCCAACTTTATAACAATCAGCATACCACAGTGACTGAAGGATTCTATCTCGTTTGCTTAAGTTTGAGCCTACTTAAAGATCAGCCAGAGAGTGGCAGAGACTTTCTTCTTAGAATTGCAAATATACTAGCAATGAACGCAAAACTGTTTGTTTATGACTAACACTTCTTTCACTCCATGCTTGGGGAGTGCCCTTTCTTGTTGGGGGATTTGCCAGAGACACTCAAGATCATCCAGAGTGCGCTAGGGCCATTGCACAGCCAGGAACTGAGTTCGAGAGCCAGGCTGAAATGGCTGAATTTTGCTCCTCTTGCACTGTCTGTGGTAGTGAATTTATCTTGACAATTGTGTTTTCTCATTTTTTTAAACTTTGCTGCACTTTGGTAAAATTGTGTGGTGTGATTTAATGAGCTCTGGTATAGGAATCAAAACCCGGCTTCTCATGACCATAACAGTACTCATTTCTTCATTCGATTGGTATATATGGAGCCCTTACTATGTGCTAGGCACTGCTCACATGGAACTTATGGTCTAACAACCAGGTAGCCACCTAGTTACAGAGTGTAAGAGCTATGTTTGTGTAGGTAAAGGGAACTGCAAGAGCTAATGGTACTAGCAGCTAACAGTGTTAGAAGAAAGGCGTAGAGACATCCTCTTCAAGTCAAAATCAAGATATGGAAAGGAGCACACCAAGGGGCAAGGGGTAGAAAGCCTGGAGATGAGGGAAATCATGGGGTTTTAAGAACCTGGGAGATGTTTCTTGCTTAAGGGATGTATCTAAAAGAGTAAAGTAGGTAGCTTGGAGAGACCATCTGGAGTTATCTGAAAAAACTTATGATTCGACTAAAGATTGTATTTTACACGAGGGTAGCTAGTCATTTGTCATTAGTACATTGTATATTGGAGGTTGTATCGGACACACATTATGTATTTACTCAGTATTTATTTCCTTGGAAAACTAATCCCTCCCTTGCCAGCAGTGGTGTTAATTATCACTACTTCCTCCCTAGCTACAGGCATACACACATGGCAATCAGAACGCCTCATCTCTTTGGCTGTAGTGATTGGTTCCGAGATGAGAACTTGATCCAAGCAAGGCCATGCAGAAACTTACCGTGAAATTTGATATGAACATGTCAGAGAAAAGGGGTTCTCTATCTTTTGATGGGAAGCTATAACATAGACAAAGGGCTGCTGAAGTGGCAATACATCTGATTACCTAATAGAACGTGAACGTGAAGCCACAATGCAAAAGAAAGCACTGTAAAGGGAAGGAGAGTTGTATCTCTATTAAGTCCCTGGATCCAGCCATGCCTGAAGCAGCTATTACCCTTAAACTTTCTAGTTATATGAACCAGTTATCTTCCTTTTTCTCTTAAAGTAGTTTGAGTTGCATTTCTTAAAATTAAAATATTCTTCATTAACACAGAGGTGATTCTGACGGCCCATGGGGCTATTAATGAGGCTCGACCTTTTAAAAATATGTACAAGAGCTTTGCTCAGTGGCAGTATCGTAGCCAATGAGGTTTATCCAAGGCGCGATTATTGCTAATTAAAAATATATACAAGAATGAATTGTAAACTCTAAAGAGTACCCGAGTCATTATGACACTTTTAACACAAGTTCACTTGGCCATGGAGAAAAAAAAAATTTAAATAGTTATTCACATCAAATAGTGGTCAGTTATTCCCTTCATTAAATAAACTACCATAATAGATCTTTGCATCTGCTGTGATTAGGAACTGTAACTGATTTCAGTTGCCTCTGTGTGGGGCTTAGTTCCAAACACAGTTCTTTGTTTTTATTAGTGTATGAAACCAGCAAGTATTATGTTTAGTCAAATGCGTATGGCCAAGTATACTTAATTACTTAGGAAAAAAATTTGTTTTTACCCCAACAGTGTTATTTTAATAGAGAGATTGGGCCATTATTTTTCTTTAATATGATTCGGATAACAAAGCTGGTTTTTACAGCACCGTGTCCTCAGAGATATTTGTTTGTTAGAGAATTAAGGGATTCCCTGATATTTGCTACATCTATTTGCTGTCTTACTTCCTCCCTCCAATATTTCAAGCTCTCCTTGCCAGTGCATCAGGACAAAAACAAAACAAAACAAAAAATCATTTATTTTGCTCCTCAAATGGTATGTCATTGGTTCTGTCATATTCTGGGATGCTCACGATACCTTCCTCAGATTCAAAGACAAATGTGCCCACATTTCTGGTCATTCTGATGACATTGTTAGGAAACAGGCTGATAAACTCTGTCTGGATCATTCACACTGCCAGATGTTCCTGGCAATATGTCTTATGTGAAAATCTGTCTGATATAGTCTAGAAATGGAAATTACCCTCACTTTTCCAGTGTCTGATGTATTTTTCTCAAGTATTTCTTCAGTAAGCCACCTGGATAGAATGAGTGTAGTAGTAATAACAACATTGGCTTTTCACTCAAAAGTTTGGAATCTTCCCTTCAAACATGAAAATATTGTTTTCCTCATTCTTCCTTGTTAGAAATCCACCACTGTAGTGAGTTTGAAGGTCTCTTTTAAGAGCTTATTATGTACATTCTGAAAAGTTAAAATAGAAGTGACAATTTACAAAACATAGTATGACTTGCATAACAGACTATATTAAATTGTGGCATGCAGCATACACTACATAAGCCCAAACTGCTTTTACATCACCCCATTTGGACCCATGTGTTCCAAGATAAGACCACAGATGAACTGGTTTATCATAAGTCAGAACTCATGTTTTTCAAAGAGAAGACCATGACTGTCTCACTGATTTGTCTTGTTTATAAATTCTGACCAGCTCGGGCCCAGACCATGCTTACTAAACTTCTGCTCTAAGATCACTACATCTATCTATTGTCCCCCAACCCCAATTCTAGAAGTACCTCTCCCTAAATTTTCACTCTTGAGAACTAGGGATACCCTTGCTAGTGTTGTGCTGTCCCTTGCTCAGCAAACTTAAGAAACTCGGCTTTGTGCGATCGACAGGAATCCCTGGAGATCTTTACATGGGGATTTGGACCAATCGTGGACAATGGCATTGTTTTCCTCATCATCCATCATGGTATCTACGCCATGCTCTCTGCTCCTAGAATTGGAATCCTTGTACCTAGAGATATAACAGATAGTCCCTCTTACTAGTTATTGAAAAGCCGCCTGAGAAGAGATGAAGACCAGGGACGTATTCTTGTTCAAACACTGTTTTTTTGGCTGAAGTGAATCAAAACCAGGTGGTGCCTTCCTGTTGTCTTCACTTGCCCAGAATCCTTATTTTAGGCCTGTATCCAAGAGCTAAACATCATTCTCATTCATGCGATTTTATATCCTGTGCTGGACTAAAACAATTAGGTTTCAGTTTTCAATAGCTGAAGGTTCCAAGTCCAGAGGGTGTTTGACTTTATCAGAATATTCCTGAAAGAAAATTAATGGACTAAAAAATTAATTTGGTGCTCCATGTATCAACTATATATTTGTTACCTGTTTTTCATACACATCATGTAAGCCCTGGCAACAGTATTTTCTAATTTACTTTATGAGCACATCAAGGACTCAGTCAAACATCATGTCTTTCCACCCAATGCCTAGGCATATTCCAAAACTGCACATAAAAATTAACTGGCTTATATTGAACATAATTATGTACTAAACTATGCATTTTATGTGTTTATCTCGTTAAATTCAAGTAACTTGCAGAGAATGGATTTATAACCCCTATTTTCCAGGTTTTAAGAGCTTGAGTAACTTGCTCAATATCACCCATTTGGGGAGTGTTAGACTTTGCTCTCAAGAAGCTTTCAATCTGGCTGAATAGATAACAATATTCAGAGAACAGTTATGTAATAACACGAAAACAGAAGACATATCCCAAGACAGTACCTTATTCAAATTGTCCCACCTGATTTGTGGAATCTAAATTCTTCGAATTCAAAGATAGAAGAGATTATGATGAAACAGACTCTATTTTGTAAGCTTCCTGAAGCAGGTGGATAATTACACCAGATTTCAAAATATATACAACGGTAGAATGTTTTGTTTTGTGAGAATACATTTTCAAAAGGAGAAACTGGCAGGAGCAATGATTTGGATTATCAAATTACCAAGGGCATTTTCAATCACCAGTGAAGTCAGGAGTGTGGTTTGGAGGATGGAGGCATGTAAGGAATGGCAAGCTAGTGTGTTGAGGAAGGTGAAAAGGGTCATTTGCAGCTACACTCTCCCATGTCAGACTATAAAAAGCCTGGCAACTCAGTTTTATTCCAGTGGAAGGTACCTGTGCTAAGAGTTGCCACAATTTGAAAGAGAACTTGGAGGGACAGCCCAGGCCACTTCCAAACACCAAGCAGAATCATTTGTTTATTAGCCTGTCTGTCAGTATGTTTTTGATGCTTGCCTTTTTTTTTTAGTCTTTTGAGCAGTAACAAGATGGAAATATGTAAAGCTGAGAGTTAGAGAAAGAAAAATCAATAAATACATGGCTCTAATATGGATACAGTCAATGAGGAAGAGACTGATATTTATAAGTGCTTATGGATGGATCATGGATCATGGATGGTGAACGGAGGTAAGATTTTTTTGGTACACATTGTTTTACTTAATTGTTACAATAACTGTTAAGAAGTCGGTGTTATTTACCCTCTTTTTTTTTTTTGCAGAAGGGAAAGATGAGGCTTAGGAAAATTTAATACGTGGTCCAAAGTCATGCAGTTACATTAAGAAGTAAAGTCTTTATTTAAACCAGATCTCATTGATTTCTAAGTCCATGCTTTCTCATCAAATAAATCTCTTAAACAAACAAACAAAACACCCTTAAATTTTAGTAAGCAAGCATCCATAGGAAATTTAATAAGCAAGCGACTCAGATAATAATTCAGTTAGTGTTTCAGTTATGTATTGCTATGTTGCACACTACCCAACACTTAGTAGCTTAAAATGACTTTTAATTCCTTTTCTCTATTTTGTGTTAACTGGGCTCTGCTGTATGGTCCTTCTACCATATTAGACCAGATGTTAGCTGGTTCTGCAGTCATCTGGAAGCTCTGCTGAACTAGAGTTTCCAAGACGGGTCACTTAAATGACTGCAGTTGGTATGGCTGTTGTCTCAGATCTCATGTGGAGAAGGGGCTGCTGACCAGAGTCATGACCTCTTCCACATGGTCTGGGCTTCTCACAGCATGGTGGCTGGGTTCCAAGAGTGTCCAGGCACTCAAAAGTATAAGCTACAGATCCCATAAGATTCCGTATTAATGTCCACACTGGGTTTCTATTGCCTTATTCAATTGGTCAAAACAAGTCATTGGACCAGCCTAAACTAAACAGGTAGAGAAAGAAATTCCACCTCTCAAAGAAAGAGTGGCTAGGGATTTGGGGCCATTTTAAAACAACTACCACTTACTTGTCCGTGGTGAAAATGAAGGTGGAGGACACGAGGAAAGGAGGGGTGAGTATCAAAAGCAAAGTTCTCCAAATGGACATTAGAATGCAGAAGTATGTACTTGGATTTCAAGACTGGGACTCCAAAGGGACACAGAAAGAGGAAATTCTCTCATGATTGGAAACAAGGCAGATAGACATTTATAGATAGTTTCTCGTGGTTTCCACACTCAGGCTGCAGATATAAATCTAGTTTAACATATTATCTGTTAATTAAACTTATTTCCTAACAATGTATCAGATGATTAGATATCACTAAAGGGTTGAGAGATGATGATATTCCTAATATTCCTGGTATGGGATCCCCTGCAATGAAATGTTTTTAGCTAATTTCATGTGTATATATTGTTCTGCCATTGATACTGTAATTCTTGCTCCACGTGGGTAGGAATCCTGCCCCTGTTTCACAGCACTGTTAAATCTTCATGCTCAATAAATGTCATGACTTGCCCACAGATTCAACTCTTTCAGATTGTTGTAAAAATAAATGCGGCTCCAGAGAAGTCTCCCTGTCACCCTCAGGTAACCTCCTAAGCAAAAGGAAACAGAATGAAATCAGCCAACCATTTTATTTCACAAAGATCACTGTGTAGGCATTTCAAACAACAACTTTTTAGTAAGTATCCTCAGTGCAGAAACCTGCAGCCTTCACCAGGGTGAAAAGTTTTATTTTACATTGACCTCTTAAGGATGGGCAAGCAGTTGCTGAAGAAGCAAGTTCTCATTATTAATTAGTAATTCATTATTGCATGGTTGCAAAGAAACCTTATGACCTGCTGAGACTTAAAATGGGCACAATCATCAATGTTTCCATCATTTCAGAATAAGAAACAATTTCAGTCTAAAGTGCACGATTTCTGGAACATATTTCTAGATGTTTCTGTTCTTTTACAACATTTTTGAAAGCCAAGTTAAAAAAAATAAGAACATTAGGTTGTTTTAGCCTAAAATGATTACTTTTCCCTAGTATTAACAATTAAGTAGCATTTACGACTAACATTTCATTTTTTTTTTCTACAAACAAATTTACTTTAATCAGAAAAGTCAAGGAAGAAAAGTTTAAACTCAATTCTTTGGATTTTAACAAGACTTTTAAAGTGGGATTTTTTTGTTAAATGTGAAATGTGTTTGGCAGAGTAAAGAAAGAGCAAATGAGTATTTAATCACTACTGAGAAAATAACTAATTATAATCATGTGAAATCATATGATAGGAATAGGAAGCATGAGAACAGATACAAGTAATAATAAGGAAGGCATTTGTAATGTTTTTCTTTTCATAAAACAGAGGCAAATGTTGCAATGAGAAAAATAAAGCTACTGATGATTGTATTTTAATATCAAAAATCATTGTTAGGGTTTATTGAAACTGTAGCTATTTGTTCTTCAGGGTCTTCAGTCTAAAAATAGGGCACATCTAAAAAATAAGACCCCAAAAGAGAGTTATTTGTATTGATATAGAGAGCTTTTGATACCAGTCAATATAAAAATACAATATTTGATAAATAAGTAGAACACATAAAAATAGCTTTAACTATTCCACTAAATCATCAATGGATTTCTGCTTCTGAAATTCCAGTAAAGTTGTTCCTAAGCCACTGATCCAATAGCTCTGTTGGTTCTTGCTGTGTCTGAAAACTTTTTTTCTTTCCCACTCCTCTTAAAATGTTCTTCTCTCTTGTCTTGGAAGACACCTCTGTGATCTGGTTCTTCCCCTCGTCTGATCTCCTTCACCTTTATAGTCTCCTTTGCTAGATCCTTCCTCTCCCCAACTTGTGTTCCAGGTGCCTGTCTTCCAAACTGCATGGAAGTCATTTAGGATTCTTGAAGATCTGTCCCTTGTCAATAGTTTCATCTCCTAGCATTCCCAGCCCTTTCACTTTTGTTCTCTAGCAGTGGAAGCTCACACAAGCTGATATGTGTCTCCGCACCTTTGTTATGTGGTGCTTCTCCTTTCTGGAATGTTCTTTAAATCTTTTTTCCACCTAGTCAATTTCAAATTGTGCTTCAAGATCCAGCTGAAATGTTGCTTCATCTGCAAGGATTCCTCTTAAGAAAGTTAATCATTTTCTCCCATTTGCTACCATATCATCCCTTTACATGTTCCTTTATTATTGAAATACGTTGCAATGTATTTATTTGATTGCCTGCAGAGTTCCACCACTAAACTTCAGATACTTGGGGGAGAAGATCCATTTCTTATTAATCTTTGTATACCCCACGACCAAAACCAAATGAACTTACCAAGATATGGTCATAAATAAGGGTAGAGGAAATGGATTCTAAGTTAAGATAATCAAAGTTGAGATAAACAAGGAATTAAATGTTGCAATATTAAAGTGATGCCTTTGGAATTTGGATATTAAATGGTTGCCAAGGAAATTCCGGACATCGGATAAGCATTGGGTTAGGAGGAGTAGTATGAATTGTCAGATTCTTCAAAATAGGTTGAGGAGTGACCAAGAAATTGGTAGAGGATAGTGATGAGACTGGGGTAAAGGATGATTGACACAGGAGGGGAGAGCAACACACTGGCAAGTTAGAATATTCTTGACTGTTTGCTTTTGTGAAGCAAGGGGCATGACTGAATGAGCACCCTTTACACTAGGGCAGAGATCGCCATACTATACCCCCCAAATCTGGCCTGCTTCCTGTTTTTGTAAATGAGGTTTCATTGAAACACAGCAACACTCATTCACATTTGTATTGTCTATGGCTGTTTTGTTACAATGGCAGAGTTGATTAATTACAACAGAAATTGTATGGCTCACCAAATCTGAAATATTTACTATGTGGCCCTTTACAGAGGAATTTTGCTGTTTTCTGCTCTAGAAAGATGCAGGCAAAGCAGTATCTTCTAATCTATGCTAAGATTCGATTTACTCAAACAATTGGAGAACTATTGGGTGTGTAGTTGAGAAGATGGAGTGGAGAATGCTTACTGCAGAAAGTGGGTTTCAGAAGACATGATGGACATTTTGAGAGAGAAGTAAGGAAACAGGAGAAATTGGGGGGGTCAGGGAGAATGAGCACTGCGCAATATAGGAAGGAAGGTCCACCAGAAGGTGGTCTGAGAGGCTTATTTTTTGGAAAATTATCCAGGATTTCCAAGCATGGCTAAAGAGTCCTAATGGGATTTTATAACCTCAAGTCTCCAAAAATGGTATCTTGGTGTCAGTTTCTATCAGAAGACAGTTTGGCTGAAGTCTCACTCAAACATGCCAGAAACATGACAGTAAAATTCCATTGATCAGTAATGTGAAGGTCTGGTTGACATCACAAGCCTGAGGACATGAGAAGATGGATAAAGGTAATTCAACCAAAAAGAACTTAATCCTTAGGTCATAAGGCCTTGCCTGTCCCATGGATTACTAGACCACAGACCAGTATTTAAAAAAAAAAAGCAACTCATTGGATATGAATAAGCTCCCATTTCATCACAGTATAGTATTCTCGAGATGGATAGAATTATGTATCTATGTATATACAACATCTATGTATCTACCTATGTCTTTATGAATCTATTTATGTATCTAAGTATGTATCTCTCTTTGGTCATGTATTTTTTAGGTAGAGAATCTTGTTTTGGACATTTCAGCAGATGAATTTGTTGAGTTACACATAGGTTCAAACTAGTACACTTAAGTCAAATGACACTGAGAACAAATGAAACAAGAGTGTACTATCTAAAATATAAAATACTCATTACTTCCTATAAATTGTTCCTTTGGTCAGCTTAAGACTGTCTGTTATTAACTGACATTCAAACCACTGGACATTATATGAATTATCAAAACTCAGCAGTATATTCATTATCTGTGCTATACACTTGTAAGTGTATCTATTTACTACAGGTTTCAGACTTCTGTTATTACACTAAAATACTATTTGTTCATACTGGCAGAGTGAAAGTAACAGAAGTCATTTAAAAGATTAATTACCTATGATGTGAAACTGATGATAAGAAATAAATATATGGCCATCAAATATATCTATGAGCATAGACAAAGTGTCAAAGGCAGAGGGGTACCTGTGTGGCTCAGTCGGTTAAGCGTCCGACTCTTGATTTCGGCTCAGGTCATGATCTCAGGATTGTGAGCTCCACATTGGGCTCCACACTTAGTGGGGAGTCTGCTGGAGACTCTCTCTCTAATAAATAAATGAATCTTTAAAAAATGTATCAAAGGGCGCCTGGGTGGCTCAGTTGGTTAAGCAACTGCCTTCGGCTCAGGTCATGATCCTGGAGTCCCGGGATCGAATCCCACATCAGGTTCCCTGCTCAGCAGGGAGTCTGCTTCTCCCTCTGACCCTCCTCCCTCTCATGCTCTCTGTCTCTCATTCTCTCTCTCGCAAATAAATAAAATCTTAAAAAAAAATTAAAAAAAAATGTATCAAAGGCAGAAAAATTGAATGCATAGTTATAAAAGCACAGTGAATAACCTTGGAATGATGCAAAAAGATTTATATAATTTTCATGTAGGTTTTAGATAATGCTAAAGGAGGAAGTGATAATATAATGTGATAAGTCAAAACAGGAATAGGAATAAAATGCTGCCTGGGGGAGTGACAAAAAAAGGTTTCAAAAAACTGTTACATTTTTGTCCTAAGAAGAATGAGCAGGAATTCACTACCCATGAAGGGAGGCAGTGCTTGACTTGCATTACTTCTACCACAAAAATACCAGAAGAAAAGAAAGAATATGAATATCAGGTTATTTTTCAAAAGCATCATCGATTTGGAAAAGTTTCTCAATTTCAGATGCACATTCGGTGTGTGTTGATACAAATTGTTGTTTATTCATCTTTTCTTCCTTCGTTCTTTTATCCAGTTTTTTAAAAAGTTTTTATTGAGATAATGATGTGTGCTAATCACCATAGTAGACTGTGGGTGAACAAAGACGCAACCCTCAGCATGCTCACTCATGTAGAAGGCAGACAGTAGGGGGACCAAGCAATTCCTGGGGTAACACCACAGCAGAGATGGGGACAGGGATGGTGGTGGTATGGATGACGCAGGAGAAAGTCTGAACTACAGAGAAAACAACTTATTATAATTCATTACAATATTATTTTTTATTGGGTAATACTAGATGTTCCTTTTAGGATATGGCTTTGGTAGGAACAAGGCTCCCAGAAAATGATGCCAAGAAAAACTTTCTGTTTGCTGTAACAGGAATATTTTTTTCTTTTATTTTTTAAAAATTTGTTTTCATTTAAATTCAATTAATTAACATATAATGCATTATTTGTTTCAGGGGTACAGGTAC
Organism: Mirounga leonina; assembly: GCF_011800145.1. Classification (NCBI taxonomy): domain Eukaryota; kingdom Metazoa; phylum Chordata; class Mammalia; order Carnivora; family Phocidae; genus Mirounga; species Mirounga leonina. The sequence continues at coordinate 41,667,731 of NW_023270387.1, forward strand.
AGGACTGTGATTCATCAGTCTTACACGATACACAGTGCTTACCACAATACATACCCTCCCAATGTCCACCACCCAGTTACCCCATTCCCCACCCTGCTCCCCTCCAGCAACTCCATTTTGTTTCCTAAGATTAAGAGTCTCTTATGGTTTGTCTCCCTCTCTGGTTTCATCTTGTTTTATTTTTTCCTCTCTTCCCCTATGACTCTGCCTTGTTTCTTAAATTCCACATATCAGTGAGATCATATGATAATTGAAAAGAGGTAGTAAGAGTTTTCAAATACATTGCATAGTACCACAATGTGGAGAAGGACTTCGCGTAGTTTTATTTTTGAAAGGTTATGAGGTTTCTGTACTTATCCCATTCAAAAGGGAAATTACTGCTGACCTCTAAAGTCTCTTCTAACGCTGACATTCTGCTAGTTAATAACCATTGGGAATGTTAAAAATAAACAATATTGGGCGCCTGGGTGGCTCAGATGGTTAAGCGTCTGCCTTCGGCTCAGGTCATGATCTCAGGGTCCTGGGATCGAGTCCCACATCGGGCTCCCTGCTCCTTGGGAGCCTGCTTCTCGCTCTGCCTCTCTCTCTCTCTCATGAATAAATAAATAAAATCTTTAAAAAAATAAAATAAACAATATTAAGTTTCACCTGAGTTTATACAGTGCTGAGGATATCTTTTCTCAGACATCAGAATGTGTTATATTAGAAATACCTCTGATTTCTTTAAGATTTCTTAACATATTTTAAAAAGTCATTAGCATCAAGTACCCATTTCCCAAATGATTTCAAACCAACTGACTTGTAATTTAAAAAAATAAATCATATTGCAATGCTAGCTTGATAAAATAAAAGAGAAGTAGAGTTATTTTGCCTGTGTATTTTTAAATTTAAGAATATAGATTATTTTAATGTCATATTTAGTCATATTTTGGGAGCTGCTTCTGTATGGCTCAGCTATTTCTAGAAGTCTGGGACCAGACGTAGAACAAAATCTTCCTATATAGGAGGCACAGGCAGGCTCTTGAGGATGGAAACTGAGCGACAGGTGCTGAGAGGAAGGGCAGGTCAGGGCCCAGCAAGCCGTTCAAGTGCCCTAACAAAGGGAGTGGGGAGAGCATGGAGATGAAATCTTTAAGTAGCAACTTTTAGATGTCCGGAAGAACCACCTGAGTAACACCTACAGGCAGATCGCTCGCTGGATTCCAGACACTGGCCTGAGTTTCAGGGTTGAAATCTAACTTTCAGCAGGGACCCTGGAGGAGCAAGACAGACTATCTCATCAGGGGCTCTAGGGTCTGGGACATGTGACAAAGACTTTTCAGGTAAAAGGGACACTTCCAGTGTTGGGGTTACCAGGTACAGTATGTTGGAAGGATGCTGAGTTTAAAGAGGAACAAGTAGTTAATTTATTAAGGGGTTAGTCTCTTTGAACCATGACCTTTTCATCCTTTCTACTGCCTCTTCCATATCAACTCAGGCTGTCCTACAAATCAATGGTAATTAAGATCAACTCAGATTTGAGTATTTTAAAACCAATACTTCTAGGGTATTTTTAAACTGTCTGAGAAAAAGTATTTCAACTGTTCATTAGTAAGCATTTATAGAGTTTACACTGTGTACCAGTTATGTATTAAGTACTAAAAATAACAACATGAGTGAGACATGACATTTGCCCTTGAGGATCCCATAGGCTAGAAGGCAAATAGACATGAAAAAATATAATGCAGTAAGATAAATTCCATAATCACAAAACAGATAAATTATATTCATTTTTCTAAAATATAACTTTTTGGTCAGAAATTCTCCATATCTTCAGTATCTCCCCCATTAATTTCTAACTGAATGAAGGACTAACATTCATTCATCTTGCTTTGTCAGTGCACCACATGACTAACCCTTCTCTGCCATCTCCATAAAAATCCTCCTCTTCCCTTTTTATCCAGATTCTTGTGATCTAACCACATTGAATCAACTGTCAATCCTTAGACACTATTTTTCTGTGCCTCCATCTATGTGGAAATTCTTTCCATCTGAACTTTCCACTTTTTTTTCTCTCCATCTTTTGAATCCATTTAAGCCCATCAGAAATATTGTCTTCTCCATGTAGACTTTCCTGAATTCTCCAGACAGGCAATTCATCCTTCATTTAGCCTAGCATAATAAATTCCATGTTCCACACTTACTGCTTATAAGAGTACTGACTAGTTATTACTTGAATTATCTCCATTCAACTCTTATCATTGGACCATATTTAGAGATTCAGAGCAGCAACCGTATCTTGGTATCTTGATTATTTTTACATGCCTCACAGTGCCTAATCCGCAGCCCAATATAAGGTAAGCAATATAAAAATACCGTAAATTTCTGAATATAATGTAGTCTCTCAAATTGGGTAAACCTCCAAATTCCCAATGAGGATTTTACAACTGAAATTATTTTGCCCAAAAAGATTATAGTTTTCAATTAGCAATAATTGTGCCTCGGATAAACCTCATTGGCTACGATACTGCCTCTGCGCAAAGCTGCCCAAGAAGAATATAAATGTACTTGTCAGTTAAATGTATCTGAGGTGGTCTAATAACTAGATGTTTTGCTTGATTTATTAAATTATTTATACTTCAATATTTAAACTGCATATTTTTAGTCAATATAATAATTAAGAAATAACATATTTCTCCCTCTCATATTACATGGAAAATTTTACTCACACTTTTATATGAAACCCCATAATGGACACCTTTATCTCCAACACTTAATAATCATCATCATTTTCACTGCAATCTAAGAATTTTTTTTTATTTTGAGATTCTTATAGTCTTTGGAAATTTTATTTCAAATAGCAGAATCCATTATCCAAGTCATAACAAAACAAGCTGAATCCCAGCTCAGTGATTTACTAGCTGTATAAATTTGTGTATCTTCCAAACAGTCTTTTTTTGTCTCCATTTGTTCTATGGGTGTATACTCATAATCTCCACAACATAAGCAGCCACTATATTTTTAAAAATTAATAGACTGTTTTTTTAGTAGTTTCAGTTTTATAGAAAAATTGGGTGGAAAGGACAGAATTCCTTACTCTCTCTAGTTTCCCTATTTTAACATCTGGCATTAAGGTGGCACATTTGTTATAGTGGATAAGGAAATATTAGTATGCACTGTTAGCTGAAGTCAATAGTTTACATTTGGGTTCACTATTTGTGACAAATGTGTGATGAGATGTATCCACAACTACAGAATAACTCAGAAATATTTCACTGCCCTGAAAATCTTCTGTGCTCCATTTACTAACTCCTTCCCTCTTCCTCTCCTGTCCTTGAACCTCTGGCAACCACTGATCTTTTTTCCTGTTTCCATAGTTTTGCCTGTTCCAGAATGTCAGGTAGTTGGAATCGTAGAGTATGTAGCCTTTTCAGATTGGCTTCTTTCACTTAGCAATATGCATTTAAGGTCCTTCCATGTTTTTTAATGGCTTAACAGCTCATTTCTTTTTATTGTTGAATAATATTCCACTGTATGCATTTTTGTTTACTTATCTATTGAAAAACACCTTGGTTGCTTCCAAGTTTTAGCAATTATGAATGAAACTGCTATAAACATTTGTGTGCAGGTTTTTGTGTGGATATGTTTTCATTGTATTGGTCTTACAGGAGGTTTTGAAGTACATAATTTAAATCAATATGTAATACATACAATTTTGAGATCATACTCTCAGGAATAATTACTGGATTTGGTTTAACGTATTGACATATTTTTTTTTTGAAAAAATTATCTGTTGACCTCACTAAATCTGTGGATCCAACATTGACCTAAGTGGTTTGAAACTGTGGCGTCTTTACCTCATAATCAGACAGCTTTGGACTTGTTAGCTAATTGTACCATTTAAAAGCTGTATGGTCTCATGCAAGATAACCTTCCTATATGTTAATTTACTATATATAACATGACAATAGCTGTCCCTGTATTTCAGGGTTGTTGAGAGTATTCATGTAGTAAATGGTAACTATATTTATTAACAATAATTTAAGTAATAACTTAGAATATAAGGCACATGTGAAAATTCCTAGCATATTTTTCAAAAAGAGCAGACTCAGGACATTCAACTCTGAAAATCAATGAGGGCATGAAAACTCATCTCCCAGAGCCCCAAGAAACCCTATGGTATTGTGTAATTAAGACATCTAAACCTCACCAAGCAAACTCCCACAGAATTGACAGAAGTGCATTAACACGTAATTTTAAACCTAGTTTTCATCAGAAATGTACAATTTACAGATTATAAAATCATACACACTCCTCAGATTATTGTATAATCCTTGGGAAAGTAAATTTTCCTGGATTTGTTTTTTAAATATTTTACTAATATATTAATTTAATTCATACATATGCTTATATATAAATTATTTTATTTCCATGTTTCCAGGAAGATTATAAACTAATTGCAGAAGTACAGGCATATATTGACATCCTGAGAGGCAGTTCTGTGCTGCAGAATAGAAAAGGTTGGAGTTCTGTAGTCATAACAAAACAAGCTGAATCCCAGCTCAGTGATTTACTAGCTGTATAAATTTGGCAATTGATTTAATCATTCTGACTCTCAATTTCCCCCTGTGTAAAACTGAGATAATAGTTCTTATCTTTAAGGGCTATTTTATGAATGGCAAGTAATATTTGTAAAGTTCATGATAATAAATGATCTTCAAATAGTAACTCTTGCTCATATCCCTTTATTTAAATCCTTCATCTGAGCCCTTTCTAGAATTCTATTTTTCAGCAAGATATGTAAGTGGTTTAAGAAAATTGGCTCATACAATAGATTTTTAAAAGACCAATTTGTCTGCATATCCTGTGACTTAATCTTCTAAATCTAAGTATATCCTATATAGCATCACTGAGAATGAAATAAATAAGAATAAATTAATAAAAACTACAGAATTGTTTTTATATTATTTAAATGTAAATTATTTAAATTTCTCCTTCTCTTCGAACTTTCTCCTTTTGGCAGCAAAGTTAACTACAAGTAGTTGCTAAGATTTTCTCCTTATAATTTGACCCCTAGAAAACGTTACTAACTGCTCTAAGTCTGGTTCTAAGCCCAAACGTTTCAGAGAAGGGAATCGTTTGTTCATCTTGGGTCATGTGCCCACAACTAGACCAACAATTGTGGAGAGAGAGATAGAATAGTACAGGGACAGGGAGAAGTCATAAACTTACTGACTTTTGAAACAAGAAGACATATTAATTATTATCTTTCTAATCATTTTATTTTATAAATTAGTTAACTGTGACAATGAATGTTCAGAGACTTGCCCAAGTGGCAAAACCCGGAGTAGAGTAAGAATCCAGTGGTTTTCTGATAGTTAGGTATTCAAGGGACAATAAAAATAGATGAAGAGGAAGGAGAGGGACAGGAGAGGAGGAGGAGGTGGGAAAGAAGGAAGGAAAGAAGTAAGGTTGAAAGGGGAAAAGGAAGGGAAAGAGCAGCTGCCACTGTAATCATATTAATGGAATGAGTGGGAGGAGAGGTTACAAGTGGCTGGGTTGGGAAGTAATGCCATACTTGCCCTTTATACCCACCCACATCTGTAGACAATGGATAATGCCTTATGTGGTGTATACAGTAAGAAGGATCAATAAATATTTCCATTTGATTTAAATTGTCATTTGTAAGTCAATTTTGCAATAGATGTGCTTATCCATTTTAACTTTTTGTTAACTTTTTACTCATTTTCCCTTATATCTTAGTACTAATCTGTAGGCACAAAACTGGTCCTCGGGTGAATCGACTCTTGGTACCACCACAAAAAGGAAAAAAAAAAAAATTGCTTCTGCCTAATTTGGAATGTCAGTGTAAAATTTAACACTTAGTACAGTGCACCTCAATTCCCTAGCAGGAACTACTTCATCACAAATGTAAATTTCAGCTCTTACTCATAATATCTTCAGTGACTACTCATTGGTATACCAGATAATCACTTGGATTTTTAAAACACTGCCATAGAAACACTATGTTTTCTCCATAAAGACTTACCTCTAAACATATGTATCTTTGAGATAGTGCTATTTATGTACCATGGTATTTTCCTTAGAGCTATTTGAGTATGGTGAATGATTTATTCAACAACATTGACTTCTCACCAATTAAGTGCAAGCAGGTACTTAGGAGTGCAAAGAAAAACAAAATAATTCTTAGGGAATGAGTCTAATTTAGAGAAAAAGGCTTACAGAAGGTAATTTTTGACTTTTGGTAATAGTAAACTAAATTTTTTAAAAAGATTTATCTATATATTTTAGAGAGAGAGAGCGTGCACACAAGTGGGAGAGGGGCAACGGGAGAAGGAGAGAGAGAGAGAGAGAAGCAGACTCCCTGCTCAGCGTGGAGCCTGATGTAGGGCTCAATCCCACAACCCCAAGATCATGACCTGAGTTGAAATCAAGAGTCAAATGCTTAACCCACCAAGTCACCCAGGTGCCCCATAAACTAAATATCTTGAAGCATAGTACCTTTATAACATAACAAAGAAGTTGAAAAGAAATATGACATTTTCTTAAAGTCATTATTTTTTTTTAAGATTTTATTTATTTATTTGACAGAGAGAGACGCGGTGAGAGAGGGAACACAAGCAGGGCGAGTGGTAGAGGGAGAAGCAGGCAGGGAGAGCAGAGCAGACTCCCACAGAGCAGGGAGCCCGATACGGGGCTCTATCTCAGGACCCTGGGATCATGACCTGAGCTGAAGGCAGCCGCTTAACGACTGAGCCACCCAGGCACCCCATTTTCTTAAAGTCATTAGATAGCTAAGAAAGGAATAAACAATTACAGCACCAATATCTGGAAAAACAAAACAAAACAAACAGAGAAATCCAGAGAGAAGAGCCTGGTTTTTGGAATTGCTCCTGCTCTCTGGGTATTTGCCCATCTAAAATAGGTATCTGACAAGACTGAATCTTTGGGAAGGTTCTTGGGTCGATGGAGAATTAAACTGGAAGCCAGTATTACAAATATGGTGGCCCTGGTAAATCCCCTATGACGGGTTGGAACCAGAGGGGATTCACTCTAGGTATAAGGATACATCAGAGGTAAAGCAGCTTAGTTTGTTTGGGTGGCCAAGAAATTGCCAGTTTCTGAAATTGGGTTAAAATAACAGAAGTGGTAAAATATGCAAATAAATCTAAGTGAATATTGACGTATAAAACAATAATATATTGTCTCATGGGGCTTAAAATAGGTAAATAATTAAAATCAATTTAATAAAGCACATATACACGTTGAAGGGGGAGCTGTTGTAAGGTGGCTGGCTGCATTATCTGGGAAGAGACAATTAACTCAAGGTCATGTTCTAATACCAAGGAAGCCACTAGGCATAGTAAAAGAGATATAAATAGAGTTAATTTGAGAGGGCAGAATAGAAAATAATCTTAAACCAAAACAGGCAAGAGAGAAAAAGATATAAAACTGAATAGAACAAATAGAAAATGCAAAGCAAGATTAAATAAAACCTCAATTTTACATTGTTTATTTAATTAAATAATAGACTAAGTATTCTAATTAAGAGACAGTGACCTGTCTGGGCAAAACAAAAACAAAACAAAACAAAAAACCCCTCAATTTTACATTGTTTAAAAAAGACATGTAGAAAATATATATATATATATATATATATATATATATATAAATATTGATTGGGAAAAATGGGGAAAAGATATGAAAATGCTTGACTTAATTGACACATATAAAACATAACAATAAAATGACACATAGAATGTAATTCTGTAGAAGGCACATTATTTTTATTCCCACAAGGAGCACTTCACAGCCATTACCCGTAAAACACTCATCAAATTCAAAGGATTGAAATCATACAGAATATGTTTTCTGGTCACAATTGATTTAAGCTGGAGATCCATAGTTGAAACGAACCAAAAGAAGGAACCTGTCCCCTCAAACAAAACAAAGACAAAAACAAACAAACAAAAAATCTTTAAAAATTCCATACATACAGAAATTAACCACTATACTCCTAAATAACTCATGGGATTAAAAATCAACCATGATAGAAACAAGAAAATATTTTGAATTGCATTATATTGAAACTACCAGTACTTATGGCATAGATCTAAAGCAGTGTTTATAGACAATTTTATAACTTGAATGTATATATTAGAAAATAGAAAAGATTGATAAATTGATAAGCTAATCATTCCTCCTCAGTAAGTTTAAAAAAGGAACTAAAAACGAGTGCTTGGATGGTGCAGTTGGTTAAGCATCTGACTCTTGGTCTCTGTTCAGGTGGTTATCTCAAGGTCCTGAGATCGGCCCCTGAGGGGCTCTGCACTCAGTGTGGAGTCTGCTTGAGATTCCCCCTCTCCCTCTGCCCCTCCGGCTCATGTTCACAATCTCTGTCTCTAAAATAAATAAATAAATTTTTAAAAAATAACTGAAAAATAAAAGATGGTAGATAATAATAAAGAGCAGAAGTTAATGACATGAAAGAAAAATATATAATTGAGAAAATAAAACTAAAAGAGAGTTTTTTACAAAGACTAATTAAATTGATAAACTCTAAGAGAGACCGATCAAGGAAAAAAGAAAAAACGCAAATAATCAAAATTAAGAATGAGAAGTGGACATTAATATTATTCTGCAGATCTAAAAAATAAGGGAAGATTTTTGAACAGCTTCATGCCAATACATTTCAAAATGTAGATGAAATGGACAGTCTTTTAAAAGATAATGCATTCTAAATTGACACAAGGAAAAAAAAAGAAAATCCTTATGGTTTTATATTTACTAAAGCAATCCAATCCATAGTTAAATAAGCTTCCCACAAGGACAAACTGAAAAAAGTAATACTGCATTGTAGTGGGAAAAGAGAGTCTTTAAAATAAATGGTGCTGGATTAATTGCATAGCCATTTGGATAAGATATATTTATCTTGGGCTTATCTCATACCATATGCAAAAATTATTACCAGGTAGATCAACCCTCTAAATGTGAAGGTAAACTATATATATTTTAAGGAAAATGTAGGAGAACATATTATTGACTTTGGAGTAGGCAGATTTTTTTATTAATCACAAAAGAAGAAAATAAATTGGACTATATTAAAACTTAAAACTTTTTTTTATCAAAAATATATCAAGGGAGAGCACCTGGGTGCCTTCATCTCTTAAGCATCTGTCTTCGGCTCAGGTCGTGACCGCAGGGTCCTATATTGGGCTCTCTGCTCGGTGTGGAGTCTGCTTCTCCCTCTCCCTCTGACCCTCCTCCCACTCGTGCTCTCTCTCTCTCCCAAATAAATGAAATGAAAAAAATAGATAGACCAAGGGAATGAAAAAGTAGCCCATAAAGTGGGAGAATATCCAGTTACGTAAATCAAAAATATATAAGGAACTCCTACAAGAAAAAAACAGCCACCAAACAGAAAAATAGGCAATGACTGAAATCATCATTTTGCAAAAAGAGATCTCTGGGGTCTGAATGTTTGTGTCTCACCAAATTCATGTTGGAGTGATTTGCCCTGTGTCCTACCCTCCCTTAGGATCTATGAAACTGGATAAAGGAATCATCATCTAAAATGATTTTGGGAGGCCAGAAGTGGGGATTCTCACACCCTACCACTCTGCAGCCCCTTGCAGACCCAGCAGGAAGAGGCCAATACTTTACTACCACAGCAGGAAGAACGATGATTTTCTCCCTGCCTGGCAACAGCCCAGCCAATAAGAGACTGTCACAACTCAGCCAATGAAAAGCCATGACACTTCCAATAAAAGTTTACTCCAATGGACTTCTCATTTATAACAGCCCTTCTCAACTCCTCTCCTTCCCCTTTGTTCCCTGGATTTGTCTGTGGCGTTTGCTATAGCTTGTCTGTCCCTAACGGCAATTCCTCTTTTATTGCTAAATAAATCCATTTTGCTGGTAACATAACTGGCTGTTTAGTTTTAAGATTGACATATACAAGAAGAAGCGTTGATTTTTCAGTCTTTTCAGCTTTTTACTTGTCAGGATGGAGTGGTGGTTTCCAAGCTTCTTACATGCTAGACATGTATTTTCTATGTGTATATCTTCCCACAGAGAAAGCAACAATTTCAGATGACTTTGCTGATGAATTCTACCAAATATTCAAGTAAGAAATAAGAGAAACCTTATATAAAATATTTTAGAGAATAGAAAAGTTGGAAATACCTTCCAATTTATTTTATGAGGCCAGCATAAACTTAACGCCAAAACCAAACAAGAACACTAGGTGGAAGGAAAGTAATGGATGATTTTCATTCATACACAGAAAAGCAACTATCTTAAATTATTAATACATGAATCCAGCAATATATAAAAAGCACAATGTATCACAACCATATTGGATTTATCCTAGGAATAGAGGCTGAACAGTAGAAAACAATTAATATAATTTACTTCCTTATCAGAATAAAGCAGGAAAATCATATGCAGTGAAAGCCATTGATAAAATTCAATCATTTATGATAAAGTACTCTTAGCTAAGTAGGAATAGATGAAAACTTTCTTACTCTAATAGACATTTTTAGCAAAAAGCTTATAGCAAATGTTATGAAATGTTGAACTATTTTTCATTGAGATGAGATATGAGATAAGAAACAAAATGCTTATTATTATTATTTATTTATCTTCCAAATTGTACTACACATTTAGTCAAAATAGTAAGGCAAGGGAAAAAATGTTATAAAAATTGAAAATGAAGAAATAAAACCTTCATTAGTTGTGGATGATATGAGTACCTGTGTAGAATAACCAATGAATCTATAGATTAATTATCAGGAATATTAAGGATGTTGGTACAAGGTAATACAACAAAATTGGCTTTATTTCTATGAATCAACAATTACAGTTAGAGACTTAAAAAGATACTATTTATAATACCAAAAATGTCTCACAATACCCTTTAAGAATCTCAATGTAAAAAACTATAAACCATTCTTGAGAGATCTTTTATATGAGTTTATAAAGAAGAAATTGCAGGTATGTTCATAAGTAAGAAGATTCAGGATGTAAGACATCAATGCTCTTCAAACTAATCTATATGTTCACTGGATAAATACCATTGAAAATCCCAGCATGCATTTGTGTGTGTGTATGCATGCAGACTGATAAACTTATTCCTAAATTATACTGCTTTTGGCTTAAAAATGGTCAAGAAAAGTGGGGATGAAAATACTCTCATTACCCACAACAGAGCCTGTTGCTGGCTGTCCTCATGACTAGATCTGCCAGAGTCCCCTTATTCCTTAAGATAGTAATACTGACCTGTAATAGGAAGGGGCTCTGGATGGATGTGATATTGTGATTTATAATAACGTATATTTGGTTTGTATCCTCATTCCTGGCACAGAGCTCCTGAACCCTTAAGAATGTCCTAAGTGAAGAGAGTGACAAAGATGTCTTCTGTTACTTTAACGAGGTGACTTTTAAACCCCACCTCAGGATAGGGACTGGTTGCCAGGAGAACCAACCTTATAATTAGAGGGTGTCAGTCTCACCTCACAAACCCCCTCTCCTCCAGAGGTTGAATCAATTGGCAATGGTCAATGATTTAATCAATCATGCCTTAGTACTAATAAAGCCTGCAGAAAACCCCGAAAGGACAGGGTTTGAAGAGCTTCCAGGTTGGTGAACTGTGGAGAAATGGGGAGAGTGGCCACCTGGAGAGGGGATGCAAGCTTCTGGGCCTTTCCCCCTTACCTCGTCCTATGCATCTCTTAACATCTGGCCCTTCCTGAGTTACATCTTTTATAATAAACTGGTGATCTGGTAAATTGAGCCTTACAGATGCTAATAAAAACACTAGGTTAAAGAATAAGAGAATGGGGAGAAGTGGAACGGAGAGTCAAGAAAATCTTCCCAACAACGTGGAAATTTTTAAACAGTTATTAAGATATAAGGTGAAAAGGTAAATTTTGATAGGAATGAAACGAAGAGGAAACAGAAGAGGGTAAGTCATGAAATTTGTCCCCACAGTGCAAATCTTTAGGTGGTTATTAAGAAAACAGATGAATAAAATGGACATTGATGGGGTTAAAACAAAGGTCGTAATACAGCACTATCAAAGCTTTGGGGGGCCACAGAGAACTCCTGTGGGTCCCCCACCTTTAAAAGGATCCAAACAAGTCTGCTCCGTTTACCCCAGTTTGGAGAAACTTGAAAAGCCCAGAGGCAGAGATCACAATGAGAAACCTGACCAGCAATCCCTTGGGGCAACAATTAGGCTGATTAATCAAGGTAAGGAGTAACCAAAGGGCCAGGGTCCCTTGGCTCAACCGTTGCTGGAGACCCAGAGACTTTTGCACATGAGTGGGTAAAATCATTAGGGAGTAGAAATAGAGAAGTTTCTAGGAACCTTTGATACAGAAGCCCCACAAACAGTGGTACCGACACCCACTGGTGACGCTGTTGGAGGAGATCATGGAGAGGACGTGACCACAGACTGACGCATGAGCTGGTGCCAGGCAGTGGAGGCTCCTTGCCCCCATCACAGTCCTAGCAGTGTACTTTCTGCTCACCGTTCCCGCAGCTGGAGCCGTTTTCTAGGACACAGCCTGGAGAGAGCAATGTGTCATTGAGACCATCTGGACAGTCCCTGTGACTCCACCCTGTGAATGCCTCAATATAAACTTGCAAGATTCTGGCCAGCAGGTACGAAAGTCCACTCATCTTGCAGCCACCCAAATAAGCCTTGTGAGCAGGTGCCGTCCACCAATCCTGAGTGCCCTCTTTCTTCGATTTCTCGTTGCCCTCCTTGTATGGGGGTCAGTTTGCAAACCAACGTAAGTCCTGACAGGCGTTACAACCAAACTGAGATGTTAAAAAACAAAATTCAACTGGGTAAATTTGAAGATCCGGTTGACTTTATTAAATGACTCAGGAATCAGGTTGCACCCATCCAGCGAGTAGAGGGGAGCTCAGAGGAGTTGTACAAAGTGGAGATTTTTTATGGGAAGGAGGATGGGGCAAGCTGTTTTGAGCTAAAGAAGAGGATTATTCCGGCAAGGTCACTTTCCCTTAGCGGGAGAGCAGGGAGTCTTATGCAGATTACCTCATCTTCCTTCAGGGGATGGAAAGGCCCCTGTGGCAGATTACTTCATTGGCACAAGCCAGAGAATTCCTGAATGACTAGTTAAGACATATTTCTTCGGAAGGTTAAAACAGCTTTTAGATTAGGTATGAAGTCCTGGTTTGGCGACTTGGCTCAAGTGAGGTCATTTCAAGCCTCTGCTGTTCTTTTTAACAGAGAGAACTGAAAAGTGTTAAGGGTTGATAGGATTATGAAAATAGGAATGTAGCAGGCTTCATGAAGAGAAGTTGTGTCTCCTCTACCTGCATGATTTATGGGAATGGATATTATGTCTGGCTAGGGAATATTTCCCCTACCTTGCTTTATACAACTGTTGATGAAGTCCTAATAGAGGCTAGATGTAGGAATAGAAGCGCTGTTGGAATTAAGGTGAAAGTTTGTAGGAGAGACATTTTAACTACTTCCAAATTTGATCTCAGTCTGTACTGTGTGGTGTCTCTCTCGACTGGATGGGGGTCTCCAAATGTCCTGCAGTGGGCAGGGCAGCAAAGCAGAGGGGCCCCTCGTGGGGGCTGTATTTAAAGGGGGAAGATGAGGAGGTATGGGGACGTATGGAATTTTTCCTTTTTTTTGGTACCTGTGCCTGCTTGTAAGAAGCCCATTGGTCTGTTAGGGCCTATGGATATTCTGAGGTGAGTCACCTGATGGGCCTGTCAGTATTCAGCCAGGGGGTCATTGTGGGCCCTTTTGCCTTGCTGTACATTCCACTGCTCAAGCCTGTTGCCTAAAAGCAGCCTCTACATGTATTTTCTGATTAAGTTCTTCTTCCCTGCTTATCTTACTTATAACACAGGCAAAAGACTCAGCAGGTGAAGCAGCCTGTGATGGGAACCAAAATAACCCCCTCAGAGTAATAAGGACTGTCCTGGCACCAGCAAGACTCCACTTGATTGACCCCAAGACAATGATGGGCCTGACATTTACTGCCCACCTGCTCATACCCACTGACCTTTGTCCCACATTTTCCTTGTATAAGCCTACAAGTATTTTCAGGGCTTTGGAGATAGCCTTTGGGATATTGGTCCACTGTCTCTCCTGCGTTGGCGTCAGTGAAATAAACTCCTTTCTTGTTTCATCACCATTCATGTCTCTGCCTTTGGACTTTGTCAGTGGCAAGTGGCTAAATCTGGTCTGTTTGGGAGCCCGGAGGCAGGTGCTCTTACACCCTTAGGCCCCAGTTACAGTTTTTGGCAAGTCAGCCAGGAGCTGTGCTTCTGATTTATTCAAACCCCCCCTCACCAGGATGGAGCAGCTGTCCCCGGTAGGGTGCCAGGGCTCACCCCTTCATTTCCCAAGTTAGCGGCTATGACAGATTGGAGCTAGGTATTTGTGGCTCATCGACCCTGGGCAGGGAGTGAGAACAGTCCCTTGCTGCTCTCGAAACTTGTTTTTTTTTTTTTTTTTTTCAGATAGACTACTTTTTGCTCACCCTGGACCAGCAACAACTACCTCAACTGCATTTGGTGAAGCAGAGAAATAAACTGAAGAATAAGCAGGCCCTAGAAATTTGGTTCCTGGTAGGTTCCTGTCACAGTGCACACTGGACCCCATCCTTCTTTGGCTCCCTGCCACTTGGGTCCTTTGAACCATTTGTTTTGGGTTTTCATAACCCATTTGTTCAGGCTTATGTAGCTTGTTTGCATGGTTTATGGCAGGGGTTGTTGTAATTTGTAATTTGTAAGATACCATTGGAAAAAGAATGGACATATGGGAAACAGGAAGGCAGGATATGTATTCGGAGGTTTCTACTGGAATGTGTGAGCGTGTGTGTGAGCGTGTGTGTGTACAAGATGGGGATTGCTAACCCTATCTCTGACAAAGCCCCCCAGGGAGAATATTGGCTGACTGGCCTATTTTTAGATATAAATTAATGACAAAGACGACGATTTTTTACGGCAATACCACCTGGCCTATGTCTAAGTTCAGCTCAAAAGAAAGATGGCCACTGAATGGCTCTCTTACATTTCTTCCTCCCACTCAGTTACCCCCAAACAAGGGGTTTTGGTTTGGCTCTCTCAGCTTGCCTGGGAAGCCATTGGTTCAGTGGCGGAAGCCCCCGAATTTTAGGGAGAAACAAATGCTAAGAGAGTCATTCTGGGCTTCATTTAGTTATAGTTTTGTTTCTTCTGTGTTCTTTCTGAACTTTGTCTAGGAAGAGGAGGAATGCTTCAGGTCCCAAAGAAAGTCCATTAAGGACGCATTTTGAATGAATGGTGCAGAGGCCTGAAAATCAACCAGAGGAAAAGCCTGTTTTGCAGGAAGGAGAGACAGGAGGTAGAGATTAAGGAATGTTTGTCCAAACTTTGAATCTGCCTCAGGCCTTGCCTGTGGCACCCCTCGCACCTCTGCTTCTGCCTCCCCCTTCTCTTCCTGTACCTCCTGCTGCTGCAGCACATGGAGCAGCTCCTATACTATCCTCGGTGCCTCCAATACCATCAGCTCCTCCTCCTCCTGCCCTCACAATCGAGGACCTAAAAGTACCCCAAACTCTTGGGCCACCTCCTTCTGAGGTTCAAATGGAAGCACCTCCCAAATCAACGTGAAGGGGCCCAGGGGATCCCCTGGACTTAAACCACCTGCTTCAGATTTCCCCACAGGAGCCCTAGGTAAAATTGATATTGGGGAACAAAGTGACTTTTTTACTGGAAACAGGTGCAACATACATGGTATTTAAGCTAATTCAAGGTTATTGGTTTAGTTAAAATAGACATTTTTTTAGAGTTATCAACATCCAATATAATACAGATAATCAACCTTTATTCTGCCTGAATTTATTAGTGAAATTCATGTTGTATCTGTTGCGATTTGTCAGCAAAAAGATGACTTAAAATGATGGTTAATTTTGTCTTTCTCATAAAGTTTTCATGGGTAATTATTAAGAGCAAGTTAGTTAAGCATCCGACTTGATTTCAGCTCAGGTCATGATCTCAGGGTCGGGAGATAGAGCCCCGAGTTGGGCTCCACATCAGGCTCTGAGTCAGGGTCCCCTCTGGGTGTGGAGCCTGTTTAAGATTCTTTCTCTCCCTCTTCTTCTGCCCCTGCCTCCCCTGTCTCTTAAAAAAAAAAAAAAAAAAAAGGAAGTAGGTTAAATTTTAAAAAAGTTAATAGTTTCTAAAATCGTTGGCAACCTAAAACTTTGTAGTTTTGCTAAGTTAAATGATAAATTGGGTTGAATTAATTAGGTCTCTAAGTCTTTTTCAAATAAGATAAAATATTGAAACATTACTTACTAAACATAGGTTTATCCACTTTTTTCTTATTGGAGTGAAACTGAAGATACTTGGGTCTATTAGCAAACATGTTTTATACTTTATTGAAAGTTGTACTATGAAAAAAACACATGTTTCTTGAAATTATGAAGAATATTCATAAATTTGCCAATCTAAAGAATTCTGGTGTAACAGACAATTGACAATTGGTTACTGCTTAGTTTTTGCTAGAGACTAAGGTTTCTAAGAGTTAAAATTCTGATAAGTACAATTAAGACTGCTGGAAAATGGAGTGTCTGGGTGGCTCAGTCAGTTAAGCAGTTGACTTCAGTTGAGGTCATGATCTTAGTGTCCTGGAATCAAGCCCTGTGTCAAGCCCCACGTCATGCTCTGGACTCAGCGGGGAATCTGTATGTCTCTCTCCCTCTGCCCCTCCCCATATTCGTGCTCTCTCTCTCTCTCTTTTTTCTCTCAAATGAATAAATAATTTTTTTTTAAAGGCTGCTGAAAATAATAAAGAAAGCATCTCTATGTAGGCAAAGGAAGAAGAATGTTTGATAAGAAAGGTGTAAGGAATGGGAATACATTTTTGTTGAGGGAAAAGGAAATAATTTTGTCCTAAAATGAGACGAGTTATTTAGAGACAGCTTAGAACAAAATCCTTATGTGGAAAGAAAGTTGCAGCAAGTTTGTGAAAAGGGACTCTTTGGAAAAGAATATTAAGCATTGTCAGGGCTGACTAAGATTGGAATGAATGAATTTTAGAAGTATACTTACATAAGATTGGAATTTTTTTTTTTCCTTTCTGTTAAAATGACAAAGTTTTCTGAGATTATTGTTCTTCTCTTGATAAGAAATGGTAAACAAAGTTTTGTTTGTTTTTTTTAATCTGCCCAGAAAATAAAAGTTTCTATGGTTTGTCTTTATCAGGTCTTTAATTACTTAAGAAAGTTAAAACTTCTCAATATTAAGGGAGCTAAATTTTGCTAACAACTATATAACCTTCTGTAGAATCTCCTATTGCCATTTGGTTAAATATATAATTAAATATTAAATTTTATAATGGTCTGTAATCTTACTTTTGGCACATGCTTTAAAATCTTCTGAGAGTTTTAGCAAAACTTCCCCAAAATTCAAATTCTCAATGAAATCATTTTGATTGATTAGGCTTGTTTATTTGGTACATCAGATTACATGGGAAGCACTGTCAGACAAATGATGGCAAAACTTTTTAGGTTATATCATATGGGTAAATGCTATAACTGTTCTAGAAATTATATGAAATCCCTAAAAGTTTTACTATGTCCTGTTATAAGGTCACTACTTGACATCCTAATTATCGAAATGCTCTGTCACAAAAATAACTGGATTTATTTGTCAACTGCATTATTATGAATTCTCATCAGATCTTTAACCATGTCCATTTTTGAGTCTTTTGTCATTTATAGTTACTGTTCTGATGCTCTTGCAAAATGTGTTTCATTTTCAAGAAGATTCGTGAAAAGGACTTTTGACAAATACAGGTTTCTGATATCTTTAAGATCATAAAACTAAACTGGGTAAGAATTTCCAGAACCAATGGAAAAGCTACATTCAAACAGAATAAGAATTAGTAACCTGAGACTGGATGAATTGAGGAAGATGATTTATAGGAATTCTGACTCTTATCTGAAACATTGCTGGTTCACTAATGTTTACTCTTCTAGATTTACGGGCATTTTTTCTCTTGAGATGACCATGAATTACAGAAATATGAGAAAATATTCCTTTGTGAACCCACCAGAACTCAGGAATTCTCCATCAGTATTCTTTCTCTTGTGGTTATTATAATTATTTGTGTAAGTTCAATAAGAATCCGTTCTTCTTGGGATGCCTGGGTGGCTCAGTAGGATAAGCGTCTGCCTTCAGCTCAGGTCATGATCCCAGGGTTCTGGGATCGAGTCCTGCACTGGGCTCCTTGCTCAGTGGGGAGCCTGCTTCTCCCTCTGCCTCTGCTGCTCCCCCTGCTTGTGCTCTCTCTCTGTGTCAAATAAATAAATAAAATCTTTGGGAAAAAAAAGAATCTGTTCTTCTTCTAAAAGATCACAGTGGAAAACACTGGTCATTTATCAAGGTCTTGATTAAAGGATCACATTTTGAGAAAGACATACATAAAGTCAGATATGACCAGCCTTACAGAACTCAGGTTGACTTTATGGACCCAATAGAGCCCTCTAGAAATGTTGACCTGATACTTTCCTAACAGAGTTCCCAGCAGCTGTGAGTAAAGAAATGTCACTTCTGGGGCGTTTGGGTGGCTCAGTCAGTTAAGTGGCTGACTCTTGATTTCGACTTAGGTCATGATCTCATGGGTTGTGAGATTGAGCCCGGTGTTGTGCTCCACACTCAGCAGGGAGTTTGATTAAGATTCTTTCCCTCTCCCTCTATCCCTCTGTCCTGCTCACATGTGCTAGATCTCTCTCTCACTCCCTCTCTCTCTAAAATGAGTAAATAAATCTTAAAAAAAAAAAAAAAGAAATGTCACTCCCTGGCAGGTACAGGAACCTCAGAATATTTAGGGGACATCAGGACAAGGAATTCACTCAAATCTACAAGTATTATAGGTAAATCTGATGGCAAGTATTTGGCTTGGCTTCTGGCCTTGAGAGGCTATTAAAAGTTAAATCTGAGGGGGGCGGAGCAAGATGGAGGAGGAGTAGGAGACCTGGATTTCATCTCCTCTCAGGAATTCAGCTGGCTAGGGATCAAACCATTCTGAACACCTACAAACTCAACAGGAGATTGAAGAAAAGAAGAGCAACAACTCTCTCATCAGAAAAGCGACCACTTTCTGGAAGGTAGGACGTGCGGAGAAGTGAATCCAAGGCGATATTTGGGAGGATAGACGGCAGGGGAGGGGCCTCCATTGGCCGCTTCTGGCAAGTGATAGAACCATGGAGCACAAAATTGGAACTTTTAAAAGTCTGCTCCGCTAAGGGACGTCACTCTGGTGGCTAAGAGGGGGGTGGAACCCTCTGGGACAGTGTGGTCTCAAGACCCTTGGGGTCACAGAAAGACCGGGGCTGCCTGAGTGTGGCAGAGCTCCCAGGTAATGGAGCAGGGAAGCCGGCTGCAGAGGCGGAGCCCAGGTGCGGGCTCTCAGCTTGGGGTTGCCATAAACCGTGATCCGCGGCACAGTCGGGCCCCTGTTCCTCCAGCAGGGACCCAACAAGCGGCAGATCTGGGGAGACTCACCTTCCTCCCCCGGGAGGAGCCACGCGGGAGTGCACCGCAGGGATCTGCTGGGTTTGGAGACTCCACCCGGGGTCGGGTGCCAGAGATAGAAACGCGCGGTCACAGGCCGGGTGAGCACGGAGTGTGACCAGAGACCAGGGAGATGGGAGTGACTGACGGCTTTTCTCTGGGGGCTCACTGAGGAGCGGGGCCCCGAGTTCTGGGCTCCTCTGGGGCGAGATTGGGAGGCCGCCATTTTCACTCTCCGCCTCCAAAGCTGTACGGGAAGCTCACAGGGAACAAAAGCCCCGGAGAGCAAACCCAAGCAGATAACTTAGCCGGGAGGGGGCAAGGGCAGGGCAATTCCGCATCCGGCAGAGACATTTGGAAACCACGGCAACAGGCCCCTCCCCAGAAGATCAGCGAGAACAGCCAGCCAAGGCCAAGTTTACCGATCAATGAGAACGGCAGAACTCCAGCGCTAGGGGACTACTTCACATAGAATTCACGGCTTTTTTACCATGATTCTTTAGTCTTTTAGAGTTAATTTTTTTTAACTGTCTTTTTGTCTTTTTATTTCTTTTTGAATTTTTCTTTTTCCCTTTTTCAACCAACATCTTATCAATCCCTTTTTTAAAAAAAAAACATTTTTATTTTTCATTTTTAGAGTCATATTTTATCCCTTAATAGTAGTTACCCATATTGTTGGCTTATATATATAAGTTGTTCTCTCTTTAAAATTTTGAGATAGTTTCTTCTAACAGATTAAAATATACCCTAAATCTCTAGTATATGGTGTTTTCTATTCCCCTGCCTGATCACATCCTCTCCCTTTTTTTTTCTCTTTTTCTTTTTTCTTTTTTTAAATCCTCTTCTTTCTTTTTTCAAACAACTTCTTATCAATTCCTTTTAAAAAAATTTTTATAATTTCCATCTTTACAGTCATATTCCATCCCTTCATCATATGAACCCTTATTTTTGTACATATGTAAGTTTTTCTTTCTTTAAATTTTGAGAGGCACTTTCTTTTCTTTTTTTTTTAAAGATTTTATTTATTTATTTGAGAGAGAGAGAATGAGAGAGAGCACATGAGAGAGGGGAGGGTCAGAGGGAGAAGCAGACTCCCTGCCGAGCAGGGAGCCCGATGCGGGACTCGATCCAGGGATTCCAGGATCATGACCTGAGCCGAAGGCAGTCGCTTAACCAACTGAGCCACCCAGGCGCCCAGGGAGGCACTTTCTTCTAAAAGACCAAAATACACCCCAAATCTAGTGTGTGGCACTGATCTATATACCAGCCTGATTATATTTGATCACATTCTGGTTTTTTTTGTTGTTGTTGTTTTGTTTTGTTTGTTTTTGTTTTTATCTTTATCTTTTTCTTTTTCTTTTTTTTCTTTTTCTTTTTTCTCTCTTTCCCTTTCTTATCCCACTGCTTCAGGTCTTTTCTGATTTGTTTAGAGTATATTTTCTGGGGACGTGGTTACTCTGCTAGCATTTTGTTCTCTCATTAATCTATTCTCCTCTGCACAAAATGACAAGACGGAAAAAAATCACCTCAACAAAAAGAACAAGAGGTAGTACCGACTGCCAGGGACCTACTCAATACGGACATTAGTACGATGTCAGATCTAGAGTTCAGAATCATCACTTTAAAGATACTAGCTGGGCTTGAAAAAAATATGGAAGTTATTAGAGAAACCCTTTCTGGAGAAGTAGAAGAACTAAAATCCAACCAAGTAGAAATCAAAAAGGCTATTAATGAGGTGCAATCAAAAATGGGGGCGCTAAGTGCTAGAATAAATGAGGCAGAAGAGAGAATCAGTAATATAGAAGATGAAATGATGGAAAATAAAGAAGCTGAGAAAAAGAGAGATAAACAACTACTGGATCACGAGGGCAGAATTCGAGAGATAAGCGATACCATAAGACGAAACAACATTAGAATAATTGGGATCCCAGAAGAAGAAGAAAGAGAGAGAGGGGCAGAAGGTATAATGGAGCAAATTATAGCAGAGAACTTCCCTAATTTGGGGAAAGAAACAGGCATGAAAATCCAGAAAGCACAGAGAACCCCTCTCAAAATCAATAAAAATAGGTCAACTCCCCGACATCTAATAGTAAAACTTACGAGTCTCAGAGACAAAGAGAAAATCCTGAAAGCAGCTCGGGAGAACAGATATGTAACCTACAATGGTAGAAACATTAGATTGGCAAGAGACCTATCCACAGAGACCTGGCAGGCCAGAAAGGACTGGCAGGATATATTCAGAGCACTAAACGAGAAAAATATGCAGCCAAGAATACTATATCCAGCTAGGCTGTCATTGAAAATAGAAGGAGATAAAAAGCTTCCAGGACAAACAAAAACTAAAGGAATTTGCAAACACAAAACCAGCCCTAGAGGAAATCTTGAAAGGGGTCCTCTAAGCAAAGAGAGAGCCTAAAAGCAACATAGACCAGAAAGGAACACAGACAATATACGGTAACAGTCACCTTACAGGCAATACAATGGCACTAAATTCCTATCTTTCAATAGTTACCCTGAATGTAAATGGGCTAAATGCCCCAATCAAAAGACACAGGCTAACAGACTGGATTAAAAAAAACAAGACCCATCGATATGCTGTCTGCAAGAGACTCATTTTAGAACCAAAGACACCCCCAGATTGAAAGTGAGGGGGTAGAAAACCATTTACCATGCTAATGGACACCAAAAGAAAGCTGGGGTGGCAATCCTTATATCAGACAAATTAGATTTTAAACAAAAGACTGAAATAAGAGATGAGGAAGGACACTATATCCTACTTAAAGGATCTATCCAACAAGAAGATCTAACAATTGTAAATATCTATGCCCCTAACATGGGAGCAGCCAATTATATAAGGCAATTAATAACAAAAGCAAAGAAACACATCGACAACAATACAATAATAGTGGGGGACTTTAACATCCCCCTCACTGAAATGGACAGATCGTCTAAGCAAAAGATCAACAAGGAAATAAAGACTTTAAATGACACACTGGACCAAATGGACTTCACAGACATATTCAGAACATTCCACCCCAAAGCAACGGAATACACATTCTTCTCTAGTGCCCATGGAACATTCTCCAGAATAGATCACATCCTAGGTCATAAATCAGGTCTCAACCAGTACCAAAAGATTGGGATCATTCCCTGCCTATTTTCAGACCACAATGCTTTGAAACTAGAACTCAATCACAAGAGGAAAGTCGGAAGGAACTCAAATACATGGAGGCTAAAGAGCATCCTACTGAAGAATGAATGGGTCAACCAGGAAATTAAAGAAGAATTAAAAAAATACATGGAAACCAATGAAAATGAAAAGACAATGGTTCAAAATCTTTGGGATGCAGCAAAGGCAGTCCTAAGAGGAAAGTATATAGCAATACAAGCCTTTCTCAAGAAACAAGAAAGGTCTCAAGTACACAAACTAACTCTACACCTAAAGGAGCTGGAGAAAGAACAGCAAATAAAGCCTAAACCCAGCAGGAGAAGAAATAATAAAGATCAGAGCAGAAATCAATGAAATAGAAACCAAAAGAACAGTAGAACAGATCAACGAAACTAGGAGCAGGTTCTTTGAAAGAATTAACAAGATTGATAAATCCCTGGCCAGACTTATCAAAAAGAGAAGAGAAATGACCCAAATCAACAAAATCATTAACGAAAGAGGAGAGATCACAACCAACACCAAAGAAATACAAACAATTATAAGAACATATTATGAGCAACTCTATGCCAGCAAATTAGATAACCTGGAAGAGATGGATGCATTCCTAGAGATGTATCAACTACCAAAACTGAACCAGGATGAAATAGAAAACCTGAACAGACCTCTAACCACTAAGGAAATTGAAGCAGTCATCAAAAATCTCCCAAAAAACAAAAGCCCAGGGCCAGATGGCTTCCCAGGGGAATTCTACCAAACATTTAAAGAAGAATTAATACCTATTCTTCTGAAACTGTTCCAAAAAATA
The DNA here is from genome assembly GCF_011800145.1 of Mirounga leonina. NCBI lineage: Eukaryota > Metazoa > Chordata > Mammalia > Carnivora > Phocidae > Mirounga > Mirounga leonina. Next base: position 41,691,262 of record NW_023270387.1, read on the forward strand.
GAAACGGAAGGAAAACTTCCAAACTCATTTTATGAGGCCAGCATTACCTTGATCCCAAAACCAGACAAAGACCCCATCAAAAAGGAGAATTACAGAGCAATATCCCTGATGAACATGGATGCAAAAATCTCACCAAAATACTAGCCAATAGGATCCAACAGTACATTAAAAGGATTATTCACCATGACCAAGTGGGATTTATCCCTGGGCTGCAAGGTTGGTTCAACATCCGCAAACCAATCAATATGATACAATATATTAACAAAAGAAAGAACAAGAATCATATGATCCTCTCAATAGATGCAGAAAAAGCTTTTGACAAAGTACAGCATCCTTTCTTGATCAAAACTCTTCAGAGTATAGGGATAGAGGGTACATACCTCAATATCATAAAAGCCATCTATGAAAAACCTACAATGAATATTATTCTCAATGGGGAAAAACTGAGAGTTCCCCCTAAGGTCAGGAACGCGGCAGGGATGTCCACTATCACCACAGCTATTCAACATAGTATTGGAAGTCCTAGCCACAGCAATCAGACAACAAAAAGAAATCAAAGGCATCCAAATTGGCAAAGAAGAAGTCAAACTCTCACTCTTTGCAGATGATATGATACTTTATGTGGAAAACCCAAAAGACTCCACCCCAACACTGCTAGAACTCATACAGGAATTCAGTAAAGTGGCAGGATATAAAATCAATGCACATAAAATCAGTGGCATTCCTATACACCAACAACAAGGCAGAAGAAAGAGAAATTAAGGAGTCAATCCCATTTACAATTGCACCCAAAACCATAAGATACCTAGGAGTAAATCTAACCAAAGAGGCAAAGAATCTGTACTCAAGAAAACTATAAAATACTCATGAAAGAAATTGAGGAAGACACAAAGAAATGGAAAAATGTTCCATGTTCATGGATTGGAAGAACAAATATTGTGAAGATGTCAATGCTACCTAGAGCAATCTCCACATTCAATGCAATCCCCATCAAAATACCATCCACTTTTTTCAAAGAAATGGAACAAATAATCCTAAAATTTGTATGGAACCAGAAAAGACCCTGCATAGCCTAAGGAATGTTGAAAAAGAAAAGCAAAGCCGGTGGCATCACAATTCCGGACTTCAAGCTCTATTACAAAGCTGTCATCATCAAGACAGCATGGTACTGGCACAAAAACAGACACATAGATCAATGGAACAGAATAGAGAGCCCAGAAATGGACCTTCAACTCTATGGTCAACTAATCTTCAACAAAGCAGGAAAGAATGTCCAATGGAACAAAGACAGTCTCTTCAACAAATGGTGTTGGGAAAATTGGATAGCCACATGCAGAAGAATGAAACTGGACCATTTCCTTACACCACACACAAAAATAGACTCCAAATGGTTGAAAGACCTCAATGTGAGACAGGAGTCCACCCAAATCCTAAAGGAGAACACAGGCAGCAACCTCTTTGACCTCAGCCGAAGCAACTTCTTCCTAGAAACATCACCAAAGGCAAGGGAAGCAAGGGCAAAAATGAACTATTGGGACTTCATCAAGATAAAAAGCTTTTGCAAAGCAAAGGAAACAGTCAAGAAAACCAAAAGACAACCAACAGAATGGGAGAAGATATTTGCAAATGACATATCAGATCAAGGGCTAGTATCCAAAATCTATAAAGAACTCATCAAACTCAACAGCCAAAGAACAAAGAATCCAATCAAGAAATGGGCAGAAGACATGAACAGACATTTTTCCTAAGAAGACATCCAAATGGCCAACAGACACATGAAAAAGTGCTCAACATCCCTCGGCATCAGGGAAATCCAAATCAAAACCTCAGTGAGATACCACCTCACACCACTCAGAATGGCTAAAATGAACAAGTCAGGAAACGACAGATGTTGGCGGGGATGTGGAGAAAGGGGAACCCTCCTACAGTGTTGGTGGGAATGCAAGCTGGTGAAGCCACTCTGGAAAACTGTATGGAGGTTCCTCAAAAAGTTGAAAATAGAGGTACTATATGAACGAGCAATTGCACTACTGGGTATTTACCCCAAAGATACAAAAGTAGGGATCCGAAGGGCTACGTGCACCCCTATGTTTATAGCAGCAATGTCCACAATAGCCAAACTGTGGAAAGAGCCAAGATGTCCATCCACAGATGAATGGATAAAGAAGAGGTGGTATATCTATACAATGGAATATTATGCAGCCATCAAAAGGAATGAGATCTTGCCATTTGCAACAACGTGGATGGAACTGGAGGGTATTATGTTGAGTGAAATAAGTCAAACAGAGAAAGACATGTATCATATGATCTCACTGATATGAGGAATTCTTAATCGCAGGAAACAAACTGAGTGTTGTTGGAGTGGGGGGTGGGGTGGGAGGGATGGGGGGACTGGGTGATAGACACTGGGGAGGGTATGTGCTCTGGTAAGCGCTGTGAATTGTGCAAGACTGTTGAATCTCAGATCTGTACCTCTGAAACAAATAATGCAATATATGTTAAGAAAAAAAAAAGAAGAAGAAGGTAGCACGAGGGGAAGAATGAAGCGGGGAAATCGGAGGGGTGGATGAACCATGAGGGACGATGGACTCTGAAAAACAAACTGAGGGTTCTAGAGGGGAGGGGGGTGGGAGGATGGGTTAGCCTGGTGGTGAGTATTTAGGAGGGCATGTTCTGCATGGAGCACTGGGTGTTATGCACAAACAATGAATCATGGAACACTTCATCTAAAACTAATGATGTAATGTATGGGGATTAACATAAGAAGAAAAAAAAAAGTAAAAAAAAAAAAAAGTTAAATCTGAAATGTCTTATAAAATATTCCAGCAAAGCAGATTTTACAAGACCTATATGGACAATCACTATTCTTGCCATGTTTATGTAAGTAATTAGGACAACTTTGTTAAAACTAGACTTGTTTTAATCTTAGTTTGGCTATCTTTGATGGAGAGGAGGGTGATTACAGAGAGAAAAGTTATGTTTTAATAACACTTCTGTGGATGTTAGATTCCAGTTCTGGTTAATTGTCCTTGAATGTTTGTTGCTTGCCTAAACTAGACAACTCAAGGTTAACTTTAGAGAAATTGCCAAAACAGCTCATGTATAGACAGTCTTCATGCCTGTTATTCTGTGGGGATAATAAAAGGACCGCATGAACATATGATTATTTGAACAGGTGGACAATGGGAGGCACTTGCTTGTTAGGCTTTCTTACCACTCCCTCTCAGTCCACAGTAAGTCTGATGTGGTCCATTAGACTAGCCCTCTCAGATTATTCCTCTGGGTCATTTGGGACATCCCTGGGGAAATACCAGATGGAGTGAATATTTCTTTGAGTATACTTTGCTCTCCTGGTGGGAAATTGCAGCTCATCAATATGTGTTTGCCTTAATAAAAGAACAAACACCACCCCAGATATAAGGTATGCAGTATACAATGGAATTGGGTGGCTAACTGCCAAGTGAGTCCAAGTGAATGGAGTGGCCCCTAATGTGTTAAAATATTAAATAGTATTCAAGAAACTTCCTAGGCAATGGAATGGACTTCCTGACAATTGTGTAACTCAACTATCACCTTGACCGATTCTATATGACTGAGATGACAAAATTGCTCCTGAAAAGCCAGAGCATACCCCACTTCGTGGAGTTAGCTATGGGCTTGTGGAAATAATGGATGAAACTACCGTATAATTGGATTGGATGATGCACTTGGGGATGCCCATATCTCCTGGAATGAGTCATCTCCAATTTGCCAGTAATTTCTCATAATTGGGATATCATAAAATCTATGGGTAAAGAGAGTTTCTTGGTGGTTCCATCCCTTAGCTATATTTATCCAGAAGCTACCTCTATTGACCTAGAACTATAGGTATAGGCCCCAGCCAAACATACAGCAGCCACCTTTAACCAAACCTGGTATGCAGTCACTCTCCCAAATGATGAAACCAAATAAATATGAAAAGCAGTCCTCCAAAACCAATGGCTCTTGATATCTAAACTGCAGTTCAAGGTTGTATATGTGTTCCAAATTATTCAAAAAATGTATCTAAAGCCATGAAAGATAAATCAATACATCACTGCTATAGATGCCTTAGCTTTGGACCCTTTCAAGCAGTTGGCTAAATCCAATATCTTCCAAATGGAAATATGCCCTGCTAAGCATTGCTAGACTTCTTGTCCTTTTTCTTTTCAGTTGCTGTTTGGCTTTTTATATCTATCAAATGGGAGTCCACACTATTTGCACTAGCTTGGGGATGCCCTTGCCATTTTCTTCAGCAGGAATGCAACATTCATAATTTTTCCACCCTGTCAAAGTGTTCCACTCCAAAATTCCTACATTGTCCCCAGCCAGCAGGAAGTAGTTACAGAAGAAATGACCATCACCCCTTTTCCCTTCCATAGACATGGAATGGTGAATTGAGAGTGGAGATTTGAAAGAAGACCCAGTTACCTTAACCACCTCCAATTTTGACTTCAGTCTGTACTTTCTAACCGATTAGATTAGAATCTAACCGATAGATTCTTCTCTCCAGCTTATCTTTTAACTTAGGTGGAAGACCCAGCAGCAAAGCATCCCCTGACAGAAAGTGAAACTACCCTTCAAAATATAAGATTGCCCTGGCACCAGCAAGACCCTGTCAATTGACCCCGAGACAATAATCTACCTGATTTTTACTGCCCAGCTGCACCCACTCACCAACCCCCTTGGCTCACATTTTCCTTATATAAACCTACAAGTATTGTCAGCACTTGGGAGACAGTCTTTGAGACGTTAGTCCACTGTGTTCCTGGTGTTGACATCACTGAAGTAAATTCCTTCCTTGTTTCACCAGCACTTGTCTCTCTGCCCTTGGATTTTGTCAGTGGTCAAACCCGGTCTGTTTGGTACCCCTGGGGCCAGGTGTTCTGGCACCCTTGGGCTCCAGTTACAGGATGTTTGAACAGGCTTTATATGAGGTGATTGCATCTCTTTTACCTGTTTGTATTATGGGGATGGACACTGTATCTGACTGGGGAATGTTTCCCCTTCCTACTAATAGAAAACAGAAGGCATATAAATCTGCCCTTCAAGCAATATTAATAGGGCATGCTAAATGGGAACCAGTAAGATTGCCTGAGCCCACACCATGTGGAACAGAGGCTGGAATGCCAGAGGGACAAATTCTCTATGTGATGACCCTATGTGGGTCTATGGCAAGAGCCTGTCAGCATTTCCCAGTGATGACTACTGGTCTTTTGGACTAGAGGATTGCCATTTGAAAGGCATTTACTACCTTGCTATATGACATTATCCACTGAAGCTACAGGATCAAGCTGCATGGGGAATGCAAGAAGAAGATGCAACAAGAATCCTCTTTTCCCCTAGGACTGGCTCTAGAACCGTGTGAGGATCTGCTGCATTTGGAGAAAGTAAACACATCAGCTTGGTGGACTGGACTGCATGCTGTTTTCCTACCAGTGATGGAAGAATTGAGCAGTGAAAAAAGCCCCTGTGTATGGTCTGCCCATACGGTCAGGCAGGAAGGCAATGGGAACCAGGCCTATTAAAAGGATGCCTGTGCAAGGCACAGCATATGGAAACTTGAGGGGTGCATTAAAGTGGAACATGTCCAGCCCCATTAAAAGAAATCCCTTCCAGGTTTGGAAGATGACTGGAATCGACAAATGAACATCACTGTACACCCCCTTGAGATGGCCACCTGGCTCTGATGCAGGGGATGCTGCAGCAGTGCAGCCCCTGAGGCATGAAATGCCTGTTCTGTCTTCCAACAGAGACTGCAGATGGCCATGTGGTGGATTCCTTGGTAGGAAGACCCTGATCACAGCTGGCAAGTGAGACTGATGCTGGTAGTCCTGGGGGCATGGCGGGGGTGGGGGCACTACATGTGGGTCCTAGGAGGAATAGGCACTGACTCTGAATTGGGCTTTGCTTACCTGGTGGTAGGTACAAAGGCTCAGAGTGCCATGGAGGAACCAGAACAGAAGATAGTGCACCAATGTGGACAACTGGCTGTCATTTCTTCATACAAGAAACACACTTTATAGCCCATTGTGTCCAACATTGTGCTGAGAAACATCCTTCTCAGAGTACTAGTCTGATGGAGAATTGGAATGTGCAACTAAAACATTGGTTGTCTAAAAAGGGGGGAAATAAAAACACAAAGGGCTGGCTTACACACCTCCACCAGTGAGTGCTCACACTCAACATGAACATGAGTGGGCTATGGTCCCACTGGATAGATTTCTCTGTTTTTCTAGTGGATCTGGGGAAGAGGGTGCGCAGAAGGTGCTGGTATGCTTTCTTCCTCACATCACCTCAAAATTTTTGTTTGTTTGTTTCCTACCTGATGGAGAAATCACAGCTCTAGGGCTGCAACTACAAGGGCTGGAAGCAGGATGATTCCTAAACAAGAAACCATAACTATGTTTTAACCTTTATGCCAGAATTTCTCAGGGCCTGATGGGGCAGAATGTGCCTTCATTCCATCTGACAAAACTGGGGCTAACAGTGAATGCAGCTATCCTACCTGATGGTAAAAACAGCCCTCTGCTTCTCCACATGTGTAAACTGAGTAGACGTGGACAGATGGGAGAACTTGCTAGACTAGCATTGTTACCTGCAATCTAGACCAGCACAGTGGCTGAACCTAATGTCCCTTCCAAAGGTGGAAAAGTTTGGGTACAAATGGAGGGAAGAAAAGATAGTAGTTATGGATAGAAGCTGACAAGATTGGATGGAAATCTGCAAACTTGAATGAACTGCCCTAGGAGACATTTTCATGTGATATGATGATGGACTGGATAGTTATTAATGACTGGATGGAATTCTAGTAATGTGTCATCATCTTCTGACTTTCATTATTGTTTTGCTGTAAGAGATTCTGTTCAAAGATCAAGGGATGGACTGTAATATTGTGCTTTATAATAAAAAAAAATGTGTATTTGAACTTCATCTCTGTTTCTGGCACTGGGTTCCTAAAACCCATGGAACTTCCTAAGTGAGGAGAGGTGCAAAGCTTTCTTTTGTTGTGTTAACAAGGTGACCATTGGATTGAACCCAAGGATGGGAGCCATTTGCCAGGAGAACCAACCATATGATTAGAGGGTGGGAACTTTCAGTCTGGGGAGAGGGCCTGGAGGTTGAATCAATCAGCAGTGGCCAGTCAATCAATCATGCCTATGTAATGAAGCCTCCATAAAAACCAGAAGGAGAGGTTCTGAGTTGGTGGACATATGGAGATGTGGGGAGAGCGGTGCACCTGGAGAGGACATAGAAACTCCATGCTCTTTCCCCACACCTGACTTTATGCATCTCTTCTGTCTTGCTGTCCCTGAGCTATAGTTGGAATCATACAGTATATAACATTTTCAGATCTGCTACTTTTATTTAATAATATATATTTAAGTTTCCTCTGTGTGTTTTCATGACTTGATAGCTCCTTTCTTTTTTAGCACTAAATAACATTCCATTGTCTGGCTGTACCATATAAATCAGTGATAATTCCTTTTGGCTTACAAAAGGTTTCATAGGAATGTTTTCCTTTTGAATAGTGGGGAAACCTGTAATATTCCCAGAGACATACAGTGGTCAACCTAAGATTGGCACCTAGATTTTGAGTACTAGGCCAGCATTCTTTCCATTAAAATAAACTTTTATTTTTCAGTTGGGTTTGCTCAAAAATGAGTTAAATATAAGACTTCCTATACCTTGGGGCGCTTGGGTGGCTCAGTCATTAAGCGTCTGCCTTCGGCTCAGGTCATGATCCCAGGGTCCTGGGATCGAGTTCCGCATCAGGCTCCCTGCTCCGCGGGAGGCCTGCTTCTCCCTCTCCCACTCCCCCTGCTTGTGTTCCCTCTCTCACTGTGTCTCTCTCTGACAAATAAATAAATAAAATCTTAAAAAAAAAAAAAAAAAAAGACTTCCTATACCTTTTTTTTTTTTCATGAAAAGCAATGGACCGGAAGGCATGGTCCTGATGTGTAAATCCATGTTGATTACTAGAGGGTATTGCTGAGAAGCCCAGCATGGGAGCATTGGCAGCTTCTGTCAAGGCAAACACACCAGCTTCTAGCTTAGCAATTCTCCCTATGACAGTATCTATGCCTTCATGAAGGTGAACTAAAGTGTATAAACCTGAGAACTACTATGTTGCAATCTTGATTAAACGTGCACAACCTCCTGCATTCATAAGTATGTTACAGGTAAAGACAGATCGGGAGCCAAAAGGACAGTTTGTTACCAGTTCTTTTAAATCAGAGCAAGGAATGAATAATCAACTCAATGCAACACTTTTGTCACCCGTAAAATCATTGTTTTTCCAGGAGTTAATTTCTCTTTGGGGTTATCTTTATGGCTCTGGAGTTTCAGCTCCAATGTTCAAGCACCCGCTAACATCTGCTGACCTTAATCTCATGTCTCTAACTGATAGAGTGGAAATGTAACACGTAGGCACACTAAATTCAAAATTATCTTCTTTGTTTCTTCACAATGTTTCTTCACAAACCAGAAGTCTAACTACTTATCTCCCTATTGTAATTATTCTTCAGTCTCTGGCTCTTTCACTTCATTTCATTTTAATGGTTCTTCTCTACTTCTAAGACTATCCTTCTATAGATTTTTCTCAAAGTTACTGCCAGTGACATATTCATTACTCATTTCTTTGACTAGAAGTCATTAGTGCCTTCCTACCTGTACTTGACTGATTTGAGACCAACACTGTTATTTGAGGTCTTACATTGCTTTGGACTAATTTCTTTATTCACTAATTTGTTTAAAAAGTATATATTAAGCAGAAGGAGCAAGATAGCGGAGGAGTAGGAGACCTGGATTTCGTCTGGTCCAAGGAACTCAGCTGGATAGGGATCAAACCATTATGAACACCTATGAACTCAACAGGGGATTGAAGAAAAGAATAACAACAACTCTCTGAACAGAAAAGTGACCACTTTCTGGAAGGTAGGACGTGCAGAGAAGTGAATCTGAGGTGATATTCAGGAGGATAGACGGCGGGGGAGGGGGCCTCCATCAGCTGTTACCGGCAAGTGATAGAGCACAGAGCACAAAATTGGAAATTTTAGAAGTCTGCTCCACTGAGGAACGTCGCTCCAGTAGCTAAGTGGGGGGTGAAACCCTCGCTGGGACAGTGTGGTCTCAGGACCCTCGGGGTCACAGGAATACCTGGGGTGCCTGAGAGCTCCCAGGTATTGGAGCAGGGAAGCCAGCTGCAGAGACAGAGACAAGGAGCGGGCTCTCAGCTCAGGGTTGCCATAAACCGTGATCCACAGCACAGTCTGGCTACTGCTCCTCCAGCAGGGACCCAACAAGTGGCAGATCTGGGAAGACTCACCTTCCTCCCTGGGAGAAGCAGTGCAGGAGTGCACTGCAGGGATCTGCTGGGTTTGGAGACTCCACACAGGGTCGGGTGCCAGAGATAGAAATGCTTGGTCACAGGCCGGGTGAGCATGGAGTGCAGCCGGAGACGAGGGAGACAGGAGTGACTGACTGCTTTTCTCTGGGGGCTCACTAAGGAGTGGGACCTCGAGTTCTCTGCTCCTCCAGGACGGAGATTGGGAGGCGGCCATTTTCACTCTCATCCTCCAAAGCTCTATGGAAAGCTTGCAGGGAACAAAAGCTCCTGAGAGCAAACCGGAGCAGATTACTTAGCTCAGACCCGGCAAGGGCGGGGCAATTCTGCCTCCAGCAAAGGCATTTGGGAACCACGGCAACAGACCCCATCCCCCAGGAGATCAACAAGAACAACCAGCCAAGACCAAGCTTACCAATCAATGAAAACGGCAGAACTCCAGTGCTAGGGGAATATTGCCCATAGAATTCATGGCTTTTTTTACCATGATTCTTTACTCTTTCAAAGTTATTTTTTTACTGACTTTTTATTTTTTTGAATTTTTCTTTTTCCCTTTTTCAACCAACATCTTGTCAATACCTTTTTTAAAAAATCTTTTTTATTTTTCATTTTGAGTCATATTCTATCCCTTCATAGTAGTTACCCTTATTTTATATATATATATATATATATATATATATATATATATATATATATATAAATGTTCTCTCTTTAAAATTTTGAGATACAGTTTCTTCTAACAAATCAAAATATACCCTAAAACTCTAGTGTATGGCTTTGTTCTAGTCTCCTGCCTGATCACATTCTCTCCCTTTTCTTTTTATAATCCTCTTCTTTCTTTTATCAACCAGCTACTTATCTTATCAATTCCTTTTTTAAAAGCTTTTATAATTTTTATCCTTACAGTCATATTCCAACCCTTCATTGTATTAACCCTTATTTTTGTACATATATAAGTTTTTCTTTCTTTAAAACTTTGGGAAGCACTTTCTTCTAACAGACCAAAATAAGCCCAAAATCTAGTGTGTGGCACTGATCTATGCACTAGCCTAATCATATTTGATCGAATTCTGTTGTTTTGTTTTGTTTTTGTTTTATCTTTTTCTTTTTCTTTTAGCAAATAAAGCCTAAACCCAACAGGAGAAGAGAAATAATAAAGATCAGAGCAGAAATCAATAAAATAGAAACCAAAAGAACAGTAGAACAGATCAATGAAACTAGGAGCCAGTTCTTTGAAAGAATTAACAAGATTGATAAATCCCTGGCCAGACTTATCAAAAAGAGAAGAGAAATGACGTAAATCAACAAAATCATGAATGAAAGAGGAGAGATCACAACCAACACCAAAGAAATACAAACAATTATTAAGAACATATTATGAGCAGCTATATGTCAGCAAGTTAGATAATCTGGAAGAAATGGATGCATTCTTAGAGATGTATCAACTACCAAAACTGAACCAGGAGGAAATAGAAAACCTGAACAGACCTATAACCACTAAGGAAATTGAAGCAGTCATCAAAAATCTCCCAAAAAACAAACGCCCAGGGCCAGATGGCTTCCCAGGGGAATTCTACCAAACATTTCAAGAAGAATTAATATCTATTCTTCTGAAACTATTCCAGAAAATAGAAATGGAAGGGAAACTTCCAAATTCTTTTTATATGAGGCCACCATTACTGTGGTCCCCAAACCAAACAAAGACTGCATCAAAAAGAAGAATTACAGACCAATATCCTTGATGAATATGGATGCATAAATTCTTACCAAAATACTAGCCAATAGGATACAACAGTACATTAAAAGGATTATTCACCATGACCAAGTGGGATTTATCCCTGGGCTGCAAGGTTGGCTCAACATCTGCAAATCAATCAATGTGACACAATACATTAATAAAAGAAAGAACAAGAACCATACGATCCTCCCAATAGATGCAGAAAAAGCATTTGACCAAGTACAGCATCCTTTCTTGATCAAATTCTTCAGAGTATAGTGATCGAGGGTACATACCTCAATATCATAAAACCCATCTATGAAAAACCCACAGCGAATATCATTCTCAATGGGGAAAAACTGAGAGCTTTCCCCCTAAGGTCTGGAACACAGCATGGATGTCCACTATCAACACTGCTATTCAACATAGTTCTAGAAGTCCTAGCCACAGCAATCAGACAACAAAAAGAAATAAAAGGCAACCAAATCAGCAAAGAAGAAGTCGAATTCTCACTCTTTGCAGATGATATGATACTTTATGTGGAAAACCCAAAAGACTCCACCCCAACACTGCTAGAACTCATACAGGAATTCAGTAAAGTGGCAGGATAGAAAATCAATGCACATAAAATCAGTGGCATTCCTATACACCAACAACAAGACAGAAGAAAGAGAAATTAAGGAGTCAATCCCATTTACAATTGCACCCAAAACCATAAGATACCTAGGAGTAAATCTAACCAAAGAGGCAAAGAATCTGTACTCAAGAAAACTATAAAATACTCATGAAAGAAATTGAGGAAAACACAAAGAAATGGAAAAATGTTCCATGCTCATGGATTGGAAGAACAAATATTGTCAAGATGTCAATGCTACCTAGAGCAATCACCACATTCAAAGCAATCCCCATAAAAATACCATCCACTTTTTTTCAAAGCAATGGAACAAATAATCCTAATGTTATAGGAACCAGAAAAGACCTCAGAGAGCCAAAGGAATGTTGAAAAAGAAAAGCGAAGCTGGCGGCATCACAATTCTGGACTTCAAGCTCTATTACAAAGCTGTCATCATCAAGACAGTATGGTAGTGGCACAAAAACAGACACATCGATCAATGGAACAGAATAGAGAGCCCAGAAATGGACCCTCAACTGTATGTTCAACTCATCTTCGACAAAGCGGGAAAGAATGTCCAATGGCAAAAAGACAGTCTCTTCAACAAACGGGTTGGGAAAATTGGACAGCCACATGCAGAAGAATGAAACTGGGCCATTTCCTTATACCACACACAAAAATAGACGGAAAATGGTTGAAAGACCTCAATGTGAGACAGGAGTCCATCAAAATCTTAAAGGAGAACATAGGCAACAACCTCTTCAACCTCAACCACAGCAACTTCTTCCTAGAAACATCGCCAAAGGCAAGGGAAGCAAGGGCAAAAATGAACTATTGGGACTTCATCAAGATAAAAATCTTTTGCAAAGCAAAGGAAACAGTCAACAAAACCAAAAGACAACCGACAGAATGGGAGAAGATATTTGCAAATGACATATCAGATAAAGGGCTAGTATCCAAAATCTATAAAGAGCTTATCAAACTCAACAGCCAAAGAACAAATGATCCAATCAAGAAATGGGCAGAAGACATGAACAGACATTTTTCCTAAGAAGACATCCAAATGGCCAACAGACACATGAAAAAGTGCTCAAAATCCCTCGGCATCAGGGAAATCCAAATCAAAACCTCAATGAGATACCACCTCACACCAGTCAGAATGGCTAAAATTAACAAGTCGGGAATTGACAGATGTTGGCAGGGATGCGGAGGAAGGGAACCCTCCTACACTGTTGGTGGGAATGCAAGCTGGTGCAGCCACTCTGGAAAACTGTATGGAGGTTCCTCAAAAAGTTGAAAATAGAGCTACCATATGATCCAGCAATTGCGCTACTGGGTATTTACCCCAAAGTTACAAAAGTAGGGATCCGAAGGGGTACGTGCTATTTTTAAATTTTTTTATTGTTATGTTAATCACCATACATTACATCATTAGTTTTTGATGTGTTCCATGATTCACTGTTTGTGCATAACACCCAGTTCTCCATGCAGAACATGCCCTGCTCAATACCCATCACCAGGCTAACCCATCCTCCCACCCCCTCCCCTCTAAAACCCTCAGTTTGTTTTTCAGAGTCCATCGTCTCTCATGGTTCGTCTACCCCTCCGATTTCCCCCCATTCATTCTTCCCCTCCTGCTATCTTCTTCTTTTTTTTTTCTTAACATATAATGTATTATTTGTTTCAGAGGTACAGATCTGTGATTCAACAGTCTTGCACAATTCACAGCACTCACCATAGCACATACCCTCCCCAGTGTCTATCACCCAGCCACCCCATCCCTCCCACACCACCCCCACTCCAGCAACCCTCAGTTTGTTTCCTGAGATTAAGAATTCCTCATATCAGTGAGATCATATGATACATGTCTTTCTCTGTTTGACTTATTTCGCTCAGCATAATACCCTCCAGTTCCATCCACGTTGTTGCAAATGTCAAGATCTCATTCCTTTTGATGGCTGCATAATATTCCATTGTATATATACACCACATCTTTGTCCATTCATCTGTCGATGGACATCTTGGGTCTTTCCACAGTTTGGCTATTGTGCACATTGCTGCTATAAACATCGGGGTGCATGTACCCCTTTGGATCCCTACATTTGTTTTGTTGATGTGTTCTACTGTTCTTTTGGTTTCTATTTCATTGATTTCTGCTCTGATCTTTCTTATTTCTCTTCTCCTGCTGGGATTAGGCTTTATTTGCTGTTCTTTCTCCAGCTCCTTTAGGTGTAGGGTTAGGTTGTGTATTTGAGACCTTTCTTGTTTCTTGAGAAAGGCTTGTATTGGTATATACTTGCCTCTTATGACTGCTTTTGCTGCATCCCAAAGATTTTGAACAGTTGTGTTTTCATTTTCATTGGTTTCCATGAATTTTTTTAATTCTTCTTTAATTTCCTTGTTGACCCATTCATTCCTTAGTAGGATGCTCTTTAGCCTCCTTGTATTTGAGTTCTTTCTGACTTTCCTCTTGTGATTGAGTTCTAGTTTCAAAGCACTGTGGTCTGAAAATAGGCAGGGAGTGATCCCAGTCTTTTGGTACCAGTTGAGACCTGATTTATGACCTAGGATGTGATCTATTCTGGAGAATGTTCCATGGGCACTAGAGAAGAATGTGTATTCTGTTGCTTTGGGATGGAATGTTCTGAATATGTCTGTGAAGTCCATTTGGTCTAGTGTGTCATTTAAAGTCTTTATTTCCTTGTTGATCTTTGCTTAGACGATCTGTCCATTTCAGTGAAGGGGGTGTTACAGAGTCCCCCGCTATTATTGTATTGTTGTTGATGTGTTTCTTTGCTTTTGTTATTAATTGCCTTATATAATTGGCTGCTCCCATATTAGGGGTATAGATATTTACAATTGTTAGATCTTCTATAGACCCTTTTAGTAGGATATAGTCCTTCCTCATCTCTTATTACAGTCTTTGGTTTAAAATCTAATTTGTCTGAAAAAAAAATCTAATTTGTCTGATAAAAGAGATTGCCACCCCAGCTTTCTTTTGGTGTCCATTAGCATGGTAAATGGTTTTCCACCCCCTCACTTTCAATCTGGGGGTGTCTTTGGGTCTAAAATAAGTCTCTTGCAGACAGCATATCGATGGGTCTTGTTTTTTAATCCAATCTGATACCCTGTGTCTTTTGATTGGGGCATTTAGCCCATTTACATTCAGGGTAACTATTGAAAGCTATGAATTTAGTGCCATTGTATTGCCTGTAAGGTAACTGTTACTGTACATTGTCTGTGTTCCTTTCTGGTCTATGTTGCTTTTAGGCTCTCTCTTTGCTTAGAGGACCCCTTTCAATAGAGAGGGGGTTCTCTGTGCTTTCTGGATTTTCATGCCTGTTTCCTTCCCCAAATTAGGGAAGTTCTCTGCTATAATTTGTTCCAATATACCTTCTTCCCCTCTCTCTCTTTCTTCTTCTTCTGGGATCCCAATTATTCTAATGTTGTTTCATCTTATGGTATCACTTAGCTCTTGAGTTCTGCCCTCGTGATCCAGTAGTTGTTTATCGTTTTCTCAGCTTCTTTATTTTCCATCATTTGGTCTTCTATATCACTGATTCTCTCTTCTGCCTCATTTATCCTAGCAGTTAGCACGCCTATTTTTAATTACACCTCATTAATAGCCTTTTTGATTTCGACTTGGTTAGATTTTAGTTCTTTTATTTCTCCAGAAAGGGTTTCTCTAATAACTTCCATGTTTTTTTCAAGCCCAGCTAGTATCTTTAAAGTGATGATTCTGAACTCTAGATCCGACATCGTACTAATGTCCGTATTGAGTAGGTCCCTGGCAGTCGGTACTACCTCTTGTTCTTTTTGTTGAGGTGATTTTTATCATCTTGTCATTTTGTCCAGAGGAGAATAGATTAATGAGAGAACAAAATGCTAACAGGGTAACAACGTCCCCAGAAAATATACTCTAAACAAATCAGAAAAGACCTGAAGCCAGGGGAAAAAGAAAGGGAAAGAAAGAAAAAAGAAAAAGCCAAAAAAAGAAAAAGAAAAAGATTAAAACACATAAAAACAGAACAAAACAAAACAAAAAAACAAAATATGATCAATATGATCAGGCTGGTGCATAGATCAATGCCACACACTAGATTTGGGGTGTATTTTGGTCTGTTAGAAGATAGTGCCTCCCAAAATTTTGAAGAAAGAAAAACTTATATATGTACAAATATAAGGTTTGATATGATGAAGGGATGGAATATGACTGTAAAGATGAAAATTATAAAAAATTTTATAAAAAGAATTGATAAGAAGTTGTTTGAAAAAAGAAAAGAGGATTTAAAAAAAAAAAAGTAAGAGAATATGATCAGATAGGAGAGTAGAACAAAACCATACACTAGAGATTTAGGGTATATTTTGATCTGTTAGAAGAAACTATCTCAAAATTTTAAAGAGAGAACAACTTATATATATATATGCCAAAAATAGGGGTTACTAATATGAAGGGATAGAATATGACTCTAAAAATGAAAAATTAAAATTTTTTTAAAAAGGGATTGATAAGATGTTGGTTGAAAAAGGGAAAAAGAAAAATTAAAAAAAAAAAGACAGTTAAAAAAATTAACTTTGAAAGACTACAGAATCATGGGGGAAAAGCCATGGATTCTATGTGCAGTATTCCCCTCGCGCTGGCGTTCTGTCATTCTCATTTTCCGGTAAACTTGGTCTTGGCTGGCTGTTCTCACTCATCTTCTGGGGGAGGGGCCTGTTGCCATGGTTCCCAAATATCTTTGCCAGAGGCGGAATTGCCCCGCCCTTGCCTGGTCCGGGCTAAGTAATCTGCTTGGGTTTGCTCTCGGGAGCTTTTGTTCCCTGCAAGCTTTCCATACAGCTTTGGAGGACAAGAGTGAAAATGGCGGCCTCCCAATCTCCGCCCCAGAGGAGCTGAGAACTCGGGTCCCACTCCTCAGTGAGCCCCCAGAGAAAAGCAGTCAGTCACTCCCATCTCCCCGGTTTCCGGCCACGCTCCGTGCTCACCCAGCCTGTGACCGAGCATTTCTATCTCTGGCACCCAACCCTGTGTGGAGTCTCCAAACCCAGCAGATCCCTGTGGTGCCCTCCCATGCTGCTCCTCCCAGGGAGGAAGGTGAGTCTCCCCAGATCTGCCACTTGTTGGGTCTTTGCTGGAGGAGCAGTGGCCCGACTGTGCCGTGGATCACGGTTTATGGCAACTCCCAGCTGAGAGCCCATGTCTCAGCTCCCTTTCTGCAGCCGGCTTCCCTGCTCCGATACCTGGGAGCTCTGTCACACTCAGGCACCCCCAGTCTTTCTGTGACCCCGAGGGTCCTGAGACCGCACTGTCCCACGAGGGTTCCACCCCCCGCTTTGCCACTGGAGCGACGTCCCTCATTGGAGCGGACTTCTAAAAGTTCCGATTTTGTGCTCTGCTGATCTTTCACTTGCCAGAAGCGGCAGATGGAGGCCCCTCCCCTGCCATCTAACCTCCTGAATATCACCTCGGATTCACCTCTCTGCACGTCCTACCTTCCAGAAATTGGTCGCTTTTCTGGTCAATGATGTAATGTATGGTGATTAACATAACACAATAATAAAAAAAAATTTTGAATGCACATGGTAAAAAAACAAACAAACAAGCAAAACAAAACAAAACAAAACAAAAGTATATATTAAGGTTCAATATTATTCCAGGAACCATCCTAGTTGACAATGGAGTATTGAAAACAAAAACAAAAACAAAAACGTGGAAACTCTTCTGAGAAGACTATGATCCAGTGGTAGAGGTAGAATTACAAAAAATAAAACATAGGTGAGAAATTTCATAATAGTACTAATGCCATACGATTATATGTTAAGGAGTGGTGCATTCTACATAGGATACCCAGAAGGGCTTCATAAATGAATTCACCTTTGCACTGTGCCTTGACAGATGACAAAGAGCCAAGCATGTAGATAGCTCTTAGACCTCATGAGGGTAAAAATAGGATAAAAAACTGAGACCAAGTTTTAATTAATCTTATCAGCCATATTAATAATTTTGGATTGGAAGTAATGGGAATAAATGAGAGGATTTTAATTTTTTTAATTTTCTAAAAAAGATTTTATTTATTTATTTATTTATTTATTTATTTATTTATTTATTTATGAGAGAGCGAGCAAGCATGAGCAGGGGGCAGGGGCAAAGGAAGAAGGAGAGGGACAAGCAGATGCCTTGTTAAGCACAAAGCCCAACTAGGGGCCTGACCCCAGGAAACTGAGACCATGACCTGAGCCAAAGTCAGATGCCTAACCAACTTAGTCACCCAGGCACTCCAAATGAGCAGATTTTTTTTTTAAGATTTATTTGTTTATTTGAGGGAGAGAATGAGTGAGAGTGAGCAAGAAAGCCCAAGCTGGAGGAGAGGCAGAGGGAGAGAGAGAAGCAGGCTCCCCACTGAGCAGGGAGCCCAATGCGGGGCTCAATTCCAGGACCCTGGAATTGTGACCTGAGCTGAAAGCAGACACTTAACTGACTGAGCCACCCAGACGCCCTGAGTGGATTTTTAAACATGGAGAGAAATATGGGCAGGTTATTCATGTTGGCATTGATGGATGGGGTGAATTACAGGAGGCCTGAACTATAGATAAGGAGATTGGTTAGCTGTAAAAGAAAGCAATCCAGAATCTCTGCAGTTCAGGACTAGATACAGAATCAGCTTTGGCTAGGTTTCCCTGAGAATTATCCACTTGGAACTGTCTTACTTTAGTAACTCCTGCTACCACCACACTGGCTTTTCTGTCCTTAATTTTTTGGCCCAGATAAAAATCCTTTCCCTTAGCTTCTTTTATAACAGCTGAAATAATCTGGAACTTTCAAAAAGTCTTTACTAAATATTAAGAAATAGTCTACCAAAGCCAGCATACCGTTCTACTCTACCTGCTGTCTTGAGATATCTTTATTAGCCCCAAAGGACTAACAATGAAGACTCCTTGCATGAATTTGTTTTCTTACCTACTTTTTCCTAGGTAAGGGAATTCACCGAGAAATGGCACATGCAAGCAAATACAGAGCATGTTTGTGGAAGAGAAGGAAACAATACTCAATTTCTTTGATGCGTTTCTTTAACCAAAATGCCACTGCCATTGTCTCTTGGCACCTATGATACTAGAAACTCCAGAAGCTCCCCGCTTCCCTAGAAGAACACCGCCCTCCATCACAGCTCCTGTCAAGAGACTAAATATCCCACAGGCTATCGCTTCACATTGCTCATTTCTACAAATGTTGAATTCCTAGGATGGCGTAGACAGTGTGGAATCAGGGAGAGGTTGGAGAGAGGGAAAATATTAGTGAGGCTATTGTAATAATTTAGGTGTGAGGTCAGTAAAATCAAAAGCTCCTGAACTTGACTAGTGATCATGAAAAAAGAAGAGAGATGGGGGGAGGAAGGGGTAGATGAATGAATATAAGCATTTCATTAGGATTTATTGGTTGATATTGGTCAGTGCTTGAGCGGGTAGAGAAGAACACTGGGGAGGAGGCAGACTGCCTTCAACAGCTTTTCATTGTTCCAAGATCTTTTCTGTACTGTTCCCAGAGACAACTTTCCCAGTTCTCTGCCTCAGCCAATGGAATTTTGTATTCTACTTCCTACATGAGATCTTCTGTGAAATTTAGGCATGAGAAAGTTTTTCCCTGAGTTCCATTGACTCTTTCTCACTTCCCTCAAGCCACAAATCTGTTTTCTTATTTTTCAGTTATTTGTCTCACATGCGCTCACATCTGCATTGTACTATCTTCAACAGACTTTATAAAGAAGAATATTTATAATTAGTCTAACATTAAGCATCAAGTGAATATAGATGCTTATAATGGCTTGGATAAGGGTGTCCTAATGCCTGGAGATTTTTGGAAGTAACTCTTACCTCAAACCACACTCACCACAGTGCTGTTTCTCTAACAAAACATGTGCTGCCTCACTTTGGAGTGTTTGTACTTTTCCCCTCTGCCTGGAATGTTCTCCCCTCAAACATCTACATTGCTCATTCCTTCAGTCTCTCCCACTAGAATGTAAGCTCCACAAGGACTGGGACTTTGTTTTGGTCACTGCTGTATGTCTCTAGCACCAAGGACGGTGGCTGGCGTAGTGGAAATAGATATTCATTGAGTGAATGAATAAAGAATAGCCCTACAAAGTATAGAGGGAAAAGTTCCATTGGAAGAAACTGAAGCCTAGAGAAATGAATCAACTTAATGAATTTAACATGACTAACATGAGCAATTATTATGATTTTACTGTCATTATCATTCTTTTAGTCCCATTTTTGGGAAACCTATGTTTTGATACCTACATCAGCTCCAGTCATCACACAAAGCAACCAAATGGCTATCCTGGAACGTTACATGGATTGCTTAAGGTCAGCTAGCTAATGGGTGGAAGAACAACTTTCTGACAAAATAGTGATTTGTTATATTTGGACAGAGTCCATACTTCCGAGCTACATACCCGCTGGTCTGCACTCTGCCTGCCTGTGCCCCTTTGTTTTCATCCACCCTATGCTTATGTGCTGAGCAAGTGCAGAATATCATTATTATATATTTGTCTATCATTTTAATTAGTTAGTTAATTAATTAGTTTAGTGTGTGAGTGGGGGGAGTGGCAAAGGGGGAGGGAGAGAGAGAATCTCAAGCAGATGACACTGAATACTGAGCCCACTGTAGGGCTCCATCTCACGACCCTGAGATCATGACCTGAGCCGAATCAACAGTCAGTTGCTTGGCCAGCTGAGCCACCCAGGAGCCCCAGATATCTTTGCCCACTATTTAGATGTATTTTAATCCTTTATGAAATGGTCATGGGAGGTACTGAGCGTAGGCCAGCAGAAACCTTTAGATACAGGCAGTGTATTAGTTTCCTAGGGCGACTGGAACGAAGCACCATAAACTGGGTGGCTTCAAAAAAAACAGATTTATCACTTCCCAGTGCTGGAGGATAGAAGGCAAATGTGCCAAAATCGAAGGTATTGGGATGGCCATGCCCCCTCTGAAACTGTAGGAGAGAATTCTTCCTTGTCTCTTGCGAACGTGGGATGTTGGCCGTCAGCCCTGGGGGTGCCTACCTGTGGCCGCATCACGCAATCTCTGCCTCTACCACACTGCATTCTCCGGGTGCATCTTTGCCTTCGTGTGGCAGTCATCTCCCTGTGTGACTGATCCGCGTTTCCCTTAGCTTACAAACACACCACTCTTATTCAATCAGGGCCCGCTCTAATTGACCTTTCCTTAATTTGATTGTATGCAAAGACCCTCTTACAAAATAAAGTCAGATTCACAGATGGGGGAGGCTAGGACTTCAACAGACCTGTGGAAGGGACACAGCTGGACCCATAATGGGGTGGGGAGCAACAGCATGGCAGGATTCCTATTTCCAGGTTTAGTACACCTGGCTCTTTCTCAATTCAGAGACTTCCCATAAGTTTTCTCCTTTGTCTGCGTTCCTTTTGTGCCCACTGCTGGCTCACGTTCCGGAGGTGTGCTGAGGCCAGCTTGCCCCAACTGATGAGAGCTACTTGTTACGTTTTCAGGAGCCCATTCCCCAAGACAGCCATTCTTAAAAATCAAATCATATAAATTTACAATTAAACTTAAAACAGAGGTAATACATTCTCAAAGCTGTTAATCGCCTAGTTTGCTACATTTGACAGTTATCTATCTATGCCCATTATTTACTTCTATTATATGTTCCTAGGGGAAATACAAAATAATATTGTTCATATCTTTTCTGTAATCTACTTAATCTCTGCACTTTGGTTTCCTTATTCCCCAAAGGGGGTAACAAGAAAAACCTCATGGGGTGCCAGAGCCACTGCTAACGTTTAAGAAAGTTTTCTGTGAATTAGTAAAGGGCACCTGCTCTGAGCTGATGCAGTTCCTCTAGCTAGTGACTTGGCAAAGAAGTGGCACTTTTGTGTAAAGATAAACGTATCTCTTCCTCGTAGCGGTCCTAGTCAGGTACAAGACTACTTGTCCTCAAGTACAGGAAGCAAACTGTGCAACCATTCATTTTGGTCCAGGTGTTGAGGTCAAGATTGAACAAGCTCATATATTAAAACCCAAGCTCTAAAACAGAAAGCGGTCATAAATGTCAATTCCCATCTCTGAAAGTCCCTCCTCTCTTTTGTCCCTCTTTTACTTCTCCCAGACCATTATTAAGTAGGATGTCCTCACCCTTAGAGACAGAGAGATGGGCACTTTTGGCCCCTATAAGAGTCTCTGCTTCAGAACCAGAACTGGACAACTACAAGTCCTATACCCTACTCTCATGTAGGGGACCCCCCCAACACACACACACACCTGTGCAATTAACTCCTTAAGTATTCTTTCCTTTTAGAAGTATCCTGGGTAGATGCTGAGGAAGCCTAAGTTCAAGGAGCATGAAATACAGCTACCTTTGTTAATGTGCCAATAAACCTTGTCAGTCCCAGCTGTAAAAAACAGAATAAAACCTGTTTTCTCTTGTTCCTTAAATTATGTCAGTAGCTGGCATTTTATGTTTAAAGAGTCAACAGAAGGCAGGCAAGGGACCAGGGAACATGATAAGTGTTTAAGGGATGTGATTTACTACTCAGTGACATGCCAATGATGTGGCATGAATTAAAAACAAGGAGTCTTCCGAGGAGAAAAGATTTCTTTAGAGATGTAATTAATTGACCTGGCTTGAATCTCTCCTTCCCCAGAGAAGTAGTTGTCAGTGAAGTGCTTTCAACACTGCCCTGGCTGTAATTATTATTCAAGTTCATGCTGCAAAGTCATCTTTACTTAGGATTCTAGCGTTCACCATGAAAAAATTCATAGGTTAGGCTTTTGTATTGTCACATGCCTTGGGATTTGTCCTCAGAATTAGGAACAAAAGTAGCCAGCAATTAGTTTCAACATTTGTTTCCAGAAATGAATTTTTCCCATATCTGTCAGATTTGGCTCCGGGTTCTTTTTCAATTTAATCTTTGTTAGCAGCATGAAAAACTGTTAAATGTAGAGGCATAAGCAAGTCATTACTCCATATCTGAATTCCAGAGAGCTGCTGGTTGTCATGGTAATGTGACTGCACGTGTGAAGGAGACATTAGCAGGCTCACATTTCCATTAAAATATCATGCATATTTGCATCAACTCCTGCCCAGAGCATTGTTACTTGGTTCTTTTCCCCAGAGCCCCATTGTCCCATAATAGTGCCAAGGGATTTCATATTTCAGAGCAAAGCTTGCTAGAGCTTGGATTTATTATGGATCTGTCTCAGATGGAAGTTGAGCTGTATTCAAAGCTCAACATGTATGAATGGAAAGCTGACTAGAGGTCTGTCTTACTCTTCCCCTGAATCCTGTTTTTGCTACTGAATGGTTTTAATTAGTTTCTTTCTCTTGCCTCTCCCCCCCCC